>NC_052503.1:61614348-61691735 GCF_016617805.1 Bactrocera tryoni | reverse complement strand
GAGTTACATATATACATATATGAAAGATATTTCCCTAGCTTTGATCCCGGCAAGTTGAAACTCGAACATAGCCCTTACTTGCTTAAACAAAACCTTACAATTTACATATTTCTTCTTGGGAAGCGCCAATGTAATAACAATTAGCTAATTTACTGAGATAAGTTTGTGATAAGTGCAAAGTCGTAATGCGTAATGCATCTTAACTGCATAAGTAGATGTTCACCTTGTCTCCTGTGACAGCTAAATTTATCTTTAAATAATTTTACCGAAATCACTATTATAAACTTCGTCAAATAAGGTCTTTGAACTGTTTTCAAAAAAGGCTTCTGGGTCAAACCACGTCAAGTGGTCCATGAAAATTTCGAAATATCTCCGATTTTGAAAATTAGCAGTTCATTAGGGAGGGAACTAGACGCATACCACGCGATATAAATATTTCGTTAAAATTCTTTTTATACTCTTAAAGTATTAAGGTTGAACTAAGCAGCGATATACAAGGTCGCAAAAGAAACCGGACTGTTAAAAAAACAACAAAAAATTAATATTTTTCAAAAGTTATATTTTTTTATTCAAAGTACATAGTTTCTTTGTGCTTCGATACAGCGCTTAGGCCGGTCAATTAACATTGAGTGTTTAAGGTCATTTTTCGGAATGCTCTTGAGAATATCGGTCGTCGCCTTTTGGATAGCAGAAATGTCCTGAAACCTGTGTCCTTTCATGGGCAAATGAAGTTTTCCAAATAGGTAAAAATCACAGGGTGCCAGATCAGTTGAGTAGGGTGAGTGATTAATGGTTAATATGGAGTTTTTTGTCAAAAAACCAGTGACAAGCGTCGACCGATGACACGGCGCATTATCGTGCAACAGGCGCCAGGACCCTGCCTCACGGTATTGTGGTCGAGCACGACGAATGCGTGACAAAAGACGCTTCATAACACCAAGGTAAAACACAGCATTAATCGTTTGGCCAGGTGGGATGAACTCTCGGTGTACAATACCCTCGGAATCGTAAAAACAAATCAGCATTGTCTTTATTTTTGACTTCTGAAGACGACCGACTTCTGATCGTCACAGAGGTCCTCACGACCTTCTTGGAATCGCTTAAACCACTCATGCACATAGGCACTGATCACTATAAACTTTTTTCATCAGTTGCAATGTTTCAGTAAACGTTTTCCCAAGTTTAAAACAAAATTTAATATTTGCTCTTTGCTGTCACTTTTTGATCGATAACATCGATTGTAGTTATCCAATTGTCTTAATTTTTACGAAATGTCAACAAGAGATCAAACTTTTTATTTCATATACCCACCAATAGGTGGTGCCACCAGAAACAGTTATATTTAAAAAGTTCTGTTTCTTTTGCGACAGACCTTGTAATTGTAAAATTATTTTCTCATAAACTACTGGAGATAAATCAATGAAATTTTATGAAGTCTAAGAAAAATGTTCATGCTATATTATAAATATTTTTTCATGATATATTTGTTCAAATAATAATATTTAAAATGATTTTTTGTTAAACAATTTATTGTTAAACTTCTTAGCTAGTTTTGTGATTGCTTGACTCAGTATTGTATCAGCATGCGTCCGTTCATATCATATCAAAGGGAAAATATGCCATATTTTTCAGCAATTGAAAATCTGGATAGTGCTTGTAGTGCTCATGTGTGCCGTATCAGCCAATCACGCACAATTTTGGTTTCGCTGACTCTGTTTCTTTATTGGTGTAAGCACCGTAGGAAATAATAATGAAAACCGATGAGTACAACCATAAGCACTGTTTCGATTGCCCAGGAGCTGCCAAAACAAGCGTTTCGAATCTGAAGCGAATTGCTACGGGTAATAAAATGTGGGTCGGTATTTGTCTAATCGAGCAAACGGTGGTCAAGCTAGGATCGATCGTGAAGAAGTCTATGCATTTTACCGAAATTGATCATACTAACTAAGCTAAATTACACCGTTATTTAAATGCAAAAATAATGCATTTCTTTTTACTATATTATCTTTAAAAATAAGGGGTTGAAGAGATTCTTGAAGTACTGTTTAAGGATTGTTCAATATGAATCATAAAATATTTTAAATATATTTTGCTTGATACTTCAAGTTTAGGTATGCTTACATGTAAGTACAAGTACACACTGCAAACGCATACATACAATCAGAAATCGCACATTCGGGCACTCATCATTCATTCGAAACAGCGTAGAAGTGATTCAAACGCCTGCACTTCAGTCACAAATACTTCCTTTTATTACATTCACCAACACACACGAGTATGTATCTACAGACACGTATCTTGAACATGAAGAGCTTATCTCGTCCACCTCGATTATTTGTACAAAAGATCTTCGAGTCGTTAATTGCTGAGCTGCTTGAATTGCGCTCTTGCCTCCAACAGTCTCAATGAATGGCCTCACTGCCTGCCCGAATGCGGCCCAACGACAACGCTAGTGTATAGGAGTGTGTGTCATATATGTTATATGCATGAGTATGTACATATGTCGCATGCGTGTCGGCTGAAGTGGGCCCGCAGAAACATGCAAATGAATGCACAAAACCACAAGCAGTGAGGGTAGGCAGTCGACATTTGTCTGGTGGTCGGGTCCCAACCATGTAGGCGCAGGGCGTGGATATGCTTGCAAGGACATCAATGACTTTGGGCGCAATAAGAGCAACAACAGCGGCAGCAGTGTCTCACATACTCAGTCGGATTGATACAGTATACTGGTACTCTGGCGCTGCGGCACTAACGGTTGGTTAGCGGCGCTGGTGCGGTTATGCGTTTCCTTTCAAAAAGGTCATCTGTCTATGACACGTCGCAATTGAATATTGCAATGAACGCATTTGAATGATTGCATGAATGAATCGGCAAATGAAGATCTGAATTGCGGCGTTGCACGTGGTTGTGGCATATGTATGCATGTGAGTTGTTGATGGCTGCAGTGAACACAATATGCCTTTTCATATACATACATATACACAAGTATGTACATACATATATGAGCATATACAAAAACCTATATATGCGCTCGCGTTGCTGTGAATTCCACTTTTAGGCCTTAACGCTGATTTTTGTTGCATTTTGTTTGACTTCCTTTGCCTTTTTACTTGTTTGAGGGTCTCGAGTTGTTGACACGAGTCGTTGAAAGATTCAAAGAAAATTAGTTTAAAAACGTAAAAAGCGCAGGCGAGTCTACATAAATTTCAACTTGAGTGCTTAAATGAATGGTAGGCAAAGTGTTTGCTTTGATAGAAAGTTTCTTGAGGCTTTGTCGACGATACCATTATGCTAAATTGCACTTCCAACGGTTAGGTAGAAAATAGCTGAACGCTTTTTAGTATAGATATCCACTTAGCTTTAGCTAGAGACAAGCCGTCAGATATCGTTTTGAAACAGCTTCAAAATTATCCAGAATTTTTGGAATGAAACAATTTGTCTTACGAATTTATTAGTCTTTCCAAAGCAAATACAAGCTTGTTGTCAAAGTGACGACAACAAAGGTGTAAAATCTGATTGATGTTTGATCCCATTTAGAATGAAATAATAGGCTGTGCCTATAATAAAGTCGCTCATGCGTTTCGTTAATCGGACTTGCTTCTGCTGAGAATTTTTTCTTTAGAGGTTACTGCTATTAAGAAATTTAGCATATTACATTTCCGCGTGAGAAACCACTATATCCCTAGAAAGGGTTATCTTGATCCGCATTTTTAAGTACATTTTCCTCAATCGTTTTAATGGGGAATGTTTATTATCATTCGAAAAACATTCTTTGGCATTTATTTCTTTAAGATTATCTCTTTCAAATGTTGGCTGCGGCTAAGTCTCAGATGGTGCACCCGTTAAGTCCATTTTCGATGACTCGTTTGAATATTTCGACTGGCAACTGACAAGGCCTGAATCGAAGCGGAAATTTATACTTTACATATCACCACAGGAAAAATTTTAACGGCGTTATATCACAAGATTTTAGTGGCCAATCGACCAGCCCAACACGTGAAATTATCTGCTCACCGATGTGTTTTCTCAATTAATCCATTGATTGATGTGATGTGTGGGAAGTGGCGTCGGTGGTGAAACCAAATGCCGCCAAGATCACGAGCTTCAATTTCAGTCATCAAATAGTTCATTATCATGGCGTAATAACGGTCGCCATTAACGGTTATTTTCTCACCGACATAATTTTTGAACAAATATGGAACGATGATTCCACCGGAAACGTTGTTTTTCTCTAGATAAAATGGCAGCTCTTCGATTTGTTCAGGTTGCTCCTCGTTCCAAATGCGGCAATTTTGCTTGTTTACATACCCATTGAGCCAGAAATCGTTGAACAAAATTTGGCTTGAAATTGTCGGAACTTTTCAAGACCCCAAGAAGTAAAGCAATGTCGTTTGGGAAGTTCCAGCGGCTTCAGTTCTTGCAAAAGCTGTATTATGTACGCTTTTAATTTAAGATCTCGACGTAAATTGCGCCAAGTCTTTCTACATGTCGGACCTAGTTGCTGCGAACGGCGACGAATCGACTCTCCACGGTCTTCGTGTCCACTCATAGCTACGGCTGCTATATATTCGATTGAATATTATCCAAAAATGAGTTCCGGGTAATGGTGTTGCAAATTGTACGCTCAGTAGGCCGTTTATGTTGGCCATAAGTCGAGCGAAGCGCGCAAAACACATTCTCTACAGAAGGTGAATTTTTGTAATAAAGTTGAACGATTTGTAAACATTGTTCAGGCGTAAAACCTTCCATGATGAAATGCCAAACAATACTGAACAGAAAAAACATGGCAGCCTGTCACGACTCACGCATTATCTGTCCAAAAAAAAAAATGCTATTGAAAACTTGGATCACTTCAATACGAATCTTTATTCCAATCTCTTTTAAACCCCCTACAGGCATACCATAACTTAAGCTAATTTCTAATACACTTGTTAAAAGCTTTGGATCGGTTGACCAGTGACTTCTGCGATTTTTGGTTTTCTAATTTTTGAGTTAGCCAAAAATAGATGATTTGATGAATGTAGGGCCCTCATTCACATTGTCAGGCGTATCTTCCACTTCAACTCGATGTCGTTTTTGCAAAAGATTCAGTTCTTTTGGTACGAGTCTACCTTCTACTCAAAACTTTAACTAAATAGTTGAGTTGATTCACACGAATATTTTTAAGCACTGGTTCTTTAAGTTTTCTATGACTTCACGACATTTACTGAACGTTTTGTTCATGATAAGGTAGATCGTCAAAACACTTCTGCAACATTTTTAACAATTCCGCCGCCGTAATTTTATTGGAGACAAATAATTTCATGCTAACTTTTTGTTCATTTTTTCCAGAGTAAAAGTCAAACCACCATCTTTTCACGACGAAAACAAGTATCAATCTAGTAAAAGCTTTTTTTATTAACGAAGTTTGCGCGCACAGTTTAAATAGAACACCTTGAGTCTAATTTGATCAAGTGGTAAACATAAACTGTAATTAAGAGCTTTGAAAAAAGTTAATAGTGATTCATCAGTTACTCCAACATCCTTTCAAGACTCTTCTGCTGGAAGCGATATTTCATTAGGTTAAGGTCCCGTAAGTTTTAGAGTTAAGATAATTTTAGTACAGTGTGCTACAACCTATTCCGGATCTTCCTAGATCGCTAACGTTTAAAATTATTTTTACAACAGACGCCTCTCTTCATATATCGACTGATACAGTAGGTCTGCCATGAAAAAGCTTTTAATCATGTTCGAATACAACAGCTTTTAAGCTGACTCTTTCTGCCTACAACTGAACAAACTATTATCTGGTTTGTTTGGTTTCTGATAATTAATCATTGGTGTCTATTCTAGTTTACTATGGTTTGGATAAAAGCCTTTTACTAAAGAAATATACATGAAACCAGCTTAAAGAACGATAGAATAAGTCATATGCTGGTTCTCTGAAGCTTTCGAACTTATTTTTTTATAATTTAATAACTTGACAGATATTCGCCAAGAATCCCCTACTAATTATCAAAATTAAGTAGGCGTCAATAGTAGAACTTTGCGAAAGTGCCCTTACTGTTAAAACTTCATCTCTTTTCTTACTTTTCAGATGACTTATTAAGGCTTAGTTGTTTGGTAAGAAATACTTTATTGTTGTACACTTACCTCTCGATCTTAAAGTGATTACGCAGAAACAATTAAGTACTAAATGTTATGTAAAAACCATGAACACACTAAGAATTAATGGCGGCCATGAAAAGCCACTTAGCGATATCGTTTGCAAGTACTATCAGCTCATTAAATACATATTGCAGTCAAAGCAACTCCGTCACAAAGAGAGAGTGATGTAGAGATATGACTTGCTCAGGCAAATGGTTAACTGTTCCCAACGATGTTGTTCGCGTTCAAACGAATGGGGGCGACTGAGTCATGCTAATTTAAAAGATTAAATGCCAACTGATTTTGCGAACGGCGGGTGATTTGAATGTCGCAATTGCGAGGACGCAAAAGCACGCTCGATAGGCCTGTTAACAAGTAGACTTAAACGCAAGTAGCTGCAAGAGCACAATGTGCCGCTTTTAAGTGTTGCGTGTAAACATTTCGCATTGCTTGAGAGCTGGAGGTTAATGACGACTATTAAATGCCGGAAAGACATTGCACGAGTACCGAGCCCAACGGGGTTAAACAATTTGAGTGCCATCGATATGCGCGCTTTACAGGAAGGCTTTTTGCACTGCAAGACAGGTCGGTCGGTTTTGGGGTGAAAATTCGATTTGACTCGACGTTTAGATGTATATGTTTGTTGTGTGGGCGCTTGATTGTTGCTGTTTATTGCGGACCCACCCACCTAATTCGCTGGTAAGCCCCTTGGTGGTGGCTGCAGCAAAACGCCAATTGCCACACCAACAGCGACAATATTCGCGACAGCAGGTCGCCATGGGTTGTAAATCCTAGGCGGCAAGTGTGATCGCACCCATTGCGCTACACATAACTGTTAAATAAATGAGTGTGTATGTCGGCTCGAGTGTTCGCATGCAATTTTCGTTGGAATTTATGCGAGTACGTAAAGTGGCGAAATATTATTGCTTACGCGCCACAATATTCAGGCGGATTTGTTGTGGCGAGCCATTCGAAAAGGGGTGAATTCAGTTTAATATTTGCACTTTATGATTTAAGTACAAAGGCATACAAAAATATGCAAGATTTTGTTTTTGATTTTGCGAAAGCGTTGCAGCTTAAGCTTTGGCTACTCATGCCAAAATGCCTGACAAACACAATTGTTTAGCGATTGGCGTGGTCTGGTGGTTGTTTCTGCCGCTGCCACGCCGCTGGTGGTGCTGCTGGTGCTGCTGGTCAGGCACAGCGGTGATGTTATTTATGCACAGTCACCTGCCACCAGCCATTAAGGACTCTATTGGATTAAAGAGTTGAGGATTTTGCGAAATTGCGAAAACGTGGCGACATCTTGCTTAACACCGCGGGATCATCATCCCTTGGCTTAACTACTGCGAGCGGATGTTTAATTAAATTTATTAAAACATAGTGGTTTGGTTAAAATAAGAAAAATTTTAGTGGAGGTGCTTATTTGCAGAGAGGAGTGGGGTATTTAATTGAATAGAGATTTTCTTAGAAAATAGTTGCATTGAAATACTCGAACCTTTTCACCTTAATGTTTTGCCAGTTTTGTACGGATTTCTGTAAATTTCAATTTGGAAGGTTATACCAACACCCTAATACTTAATTTTAAAACTAAAGCTATGTGAAAAACACAAAGGATGACACAGTAATGTTTTATTGAAGCCGGTGTAAAAGTTAGACGATTTAAGAGCTACAATCTCAGGACTAAAAATGAACAAAATCGGACCACAACTGCTCCAGCCCCATATTCTGAAGATGCGGATCCCAGCTGGTATGGCTGACTTTTTACTGAAAATATCGGTGAATGTGTGAAATATATCATTGTTGAATCAGGCATATACTCTCCTTAGCCCTCATATAGGTAGGTAGCTAGAACTTTTATTACTTCGGGGTCAATTAGCGTTGGATGTGCTATTTGAAGCAATATCGTCGGACCTCTATAGTATTGTTATCACGATTTAGTGCTTTCAATGGAACTACGTATAGTACGTAAGCTTTTTATAGACATCCGTTCAAGGTATGGTGCTTGAAGTGTTCCAAGTACTTTGTACCTAGTTTGTGGGAATGCCTCCCAGAAAAAGTGGCAAACTGTTTCTCTCCCCTAATTTGCAGCTCCAGCAAGTATTGGCATAGGACAGCGTCTGCAAACGGTCAGTGTCCAGTTGTAGTTATTGTAAACCTGAAAATAATATTCCTAGACCTATGTTGTAAGTCCTAGAACCAAGATCTTATCATATTTGGATACCTGCTTCGTTATTAGCAGTTGGTTATTGATTTTCATATTTACTGGGCTATTTGATCAAATTAATAACAAGTATAATTTGATCATTCCCTTCGGATTATTCTGAAGAGGCTCCTGGTTTGGCCAACTCGTCTACCGAAAGTGTTCCTTTGGCCGGTAACCCAAATCTCCTCAACCGTACGTGGCGATTGAAATCTAACCTTGAGAGAATATAATCTGATTTTTGTAATTTTCGTAGGTTTATGGTCAGCTGATGCAAGAGTATATTGAGCGCATCTTTCGAACATGACCTAATAGCACCAATAACCTCTGCACAGATTGCTCCTAATACTCTATTATTATTACAGTGTTTCTTTAGTGCTGGGCACCAAACCCGTGTTCCGTCAAAAATGGCCTAGGGACGGCTTTAAACATCCACATAACTATATTCGGCTTAAGGCCTCATTAAAGTCTAAGTACTATTTTGCTGGTGTAGTAGTTTTTTTTTAAGTTAATCTTTCAAATGTGTTTGTTATCGATCTCAACCCCCTGATATTTAGCTATGGAGACTGAGCAATTCTTGTACCTTCAACAGTTCCGTTTTACTAGGGTTAACATCTAGTCTGTTGTTCGCGACCTTAGGTGTAACCTTCGTATGCCTCTACCCATAATCTCACTTAATATGGAAGGAAACGTTCCTGATATCATCAACACTATGTATGTATAATAATTTCATTCATTAAAATCGATAGTGTCCATCTGCACACCATGTCGTCTTTGCCACCATGTGAGCTAGAATCAACGACTCCGTGTAATTATGGGAGTAATCCCATTCGGACCCGCCGTTTTAAAGGGCAAGGAAACGCCAAATTTAATTGGAAATGTTTATTATCATTCGAAAGAAACTCTTTGGCATTTATTCTTTGAAGATTATCTCTTTCAAATGTTAGCCGCGGCTACGTCACAGATGGTCCATCCATTGAGTTCAACTTTTGAACCTGATGTTTTGTTCCAAGGCCTGAACCAAATCGGGATGGTCCTCATAGACTTTAGACTTTACATATCCCTTCATAAAAAAGTCGAAAGATGTCTAACGGCCGAATACGTGAAATTATCTGCTCACCGAAGTGTTGTCTCAATAGATCCATTGATTGATGTAATGTGTGGTAAGTGGCGCCGTCTTTTTGAAACCTAATGTCGTGTTCAACTTCAGGAATCAAATAGTTGGTTATCATGGCGCAATAACGGTCGCCATTAACTGTTACGTTTTCACCCACATCATTTTCGAAGAGATATTGACCGATGATGCCACTGGTCCACATTAAATCATTGTTTGTTACTGAATGAAATGGCAGCTTTGAATCTTTTCCGGTAGCTCTTCGTCCCAAATACGGAAATTTGGCTTGTTTACATATCCATTGAACCAAAAATGGGTCTCATTGCTGAACAAAATATTTCTCGAAAACGTCGGCTCTTCTTGGAACTTTTCAAGAGCCCATAGGACGAAGCGATGTCGCTTAAAAAGGTCGAGCGGCTTCAGTTCTTTGCACAAGCTGTATTATGTACGCTTTCAATTTCAGATTTTGACGTAAAATGCACCAAGTCTTTCTATACGTCAGTCCGAGTTGCTGCGAACGGCCCCGAATCGACTTTCGACGGCTTTCGTGTACACTCACAGCTACGGCTGCTATATTTCCTTCACTGCGCACTCTGTCAATAGAGCAGATGGATATAAACTCAATAAACCTGCTCGAAAGTCATCTGACCCCTTAAATTTCGTTTATTTGTATGTGGAATATGTTTACAGATTTTTCGGCTTCTCCATCTCTTTGATAATTTCCTTATAAACCTTGTGAATTCGTTTCGTTTCATCTGCTTTTGATTGTGTCAGTCAGTGTCGTTTATACCAGATATTGATAGACTTGACACCGATAAAATTTTGACGCATCAACAATTGGAACTGAAACTAAATCCCGATATACAGCAATCTACACTCTAAAATCCAATTATGAGGTATGTATACATAATGGGATACTTCTTCTTCTTTACTGGCGTGGGAACCGCTTACGCGGTTATAGCCGAGTTAACAACAGCGCGTCAGTCGTTTCTTCTTTTCGCAAGGTGGCGCCAATTAGAGACTCCAAGCGAAGCCAGGTCTTACTCCTCCTGGTCCTTCCAACGGAGGGGAGGTCTTCCTCTGCTTCCCCCGGCAGGTACTGGTCGAATACTTTCAGAGCAGGAGTGTTTTCGTCCATTCGGACGACATTACATAGCCAGCGTAGCCTGCATTTGCATTTGCTTCGCTGCCTTATCCATTCTGGAGAAAGCAGAACTAACGGCGCGGTTGTTAAGGCCAATGATGTCAATGTCATCATCATACGCCAGCAACTGCACACTCTTATAGAACATTGTACCTTCTCGGTTAAGTTCTGCAGCTCGAATTATTTTCTCCAGAAGAAGGTTGAAGAAGTCACACGAAAGAGAGTCGCCTTGTCTGAAACCTCATTTGGTATCGAACGGTTCGGAGCGATCCTTCCCGATCCTGACGGAGCTTTTAGTGTTGCTCAACGTCAGTTTACACATCCGTATTAGTTTTGCGGGGATACCAAATTCAGACATCGTGGCAAATAGGCAGCTCTTTTTCGTACTCTCAAAGGCAGCTTTAAAATCGACGAAGAAGTTGTGTGTGTCCATTCTCTTCCCGCGGGATTTTTCAAAATTTGGTGCATGGTGAATATCTGGTCAGTTGTTGATTTGCCAGGTCGAAAGCCACACTGATAAGGTCCAATCAGTTTGTTGATGGTGGGCTTTAACCTTTGACACAATACGCTCGATAGAACCTTATACGCGATGTTTAGTAGACTTATCCCACGGTAGTTGGCGCAGATTGTGGGGTCTCATTTTTTGTGGATTGGGCAGAGTAGACTTAAATTCAAATCGCTGTGTATGCTTTCGTCCGATCATATTCTACAAAGAAGCTGATGCTTGCTCCTTATCAGTTCTTCGCCGCCGTGTTGGAATAGCTCGACCGGCAATCCATCTGCCCCCGCCGCTTTTTTGTTCTTCAGACGGGTGATTGCTATTCGAACTTCTTCATGGTCGGGCAATGGAACGTCTGCTCCATCGTCATCGATTGGGGAATTAGGTTCGCCTTCTCCTGGCGTTATGCATTCACTGCCATTCAGCAGGCTGGAGAAGTATTCCCTCCATAATTTAAGTATGCTCTGGAAGTTCTACAAGAGTATGCTCCGGTCTTGAAACCTTGTGTAAGTCGCCGCATGTTTTCGTAAAATTTTTGAGAATTACCCCTGTTGGTCAGCTTATCAAGCTCTTCGTAGTCACGCATTTCGTCCTCTTTCTTTTTCTGTCCGCAAGTGCGTCTCGCTTCCCTATTCAACTCTCGGTATCTATCCCATCCCGCACGTGTTGTGGTCGATCGTAACGTTGCCAGTTAGGCAGCCTGTTTTCCTCCGCTTCGACACGGTACTCCTCGTAGTACCAGCTGTTCTTTTGCATTTTCCGAAAACCAATGATAGCAGCTGTACGTAAGGAGTTTGAAATGCCGTTCCACAGTTCCTTTATACCGAGTTGTTGACGAGTGCTCTCAGAGAGCAGGAGTGCAAGTGGAGTAGAGAATCGTTCGGTTATATGTTGTGTTTACAGCTTCTCGACGTCGTCGTGGCTGCAACAAGATAGTGGTCCGAGCCGATGTAAGGCCCTTGGAGCGCACACACATCTAAAACACTCGAGACGTGTATTCCGTCTATCACAGCATGATCGATCTGGTTGGTGGATTTTTGATCCGGAGACATCCAGGTAGCTGGATGCATTTTCTTGCCCTGGAATCTAGTACTACAGATAACCATATTTCGGGACCCGGCGAAGTCGATCAGCCTCAACCCATTTGGGGATGTTTCCTCGTGAAGGCTGAATTTACCGACTGTTGCGCCAAACATACCTTCCTTGCCCAACCTGGCATTAAAGTCGTCACGCACGATTTTGATATCGTGGAGGGAGCAGCGCTCATAGGTGCGCTTCAAGCGCTCATAGAAGGCATCTTTGGTCACATCGTCCTTCTCTTCCGTCGAGGCGTGAGCGCAAATCAGCGATATGTTGAAGAACCTCGCGTTGATGCGGATTGCGGCTAGACGTTCATTCACCGGAGTGAATGGTAGTACTCAGCGACGGAGTGTCTCTCCCACCACGAATCCAACACCAAACTTGCGCTCCTTTATATGGCCACTGTAGTAAATGCCACAAGGACCTACTCGCCTCAGTCCTTGTCACGTCCATCGCATTCTTGGACGGAGGTGATGTCAGCCTTCACTCTAACGAGGATATCAATCAGCTGGGCAGCGGCACCTTCCCAATTAAGGGACCGGACCCCCAAATCATAATCATTGTTTCGTTTACTTTGGTTGTTATCAAAAAGGGGGCGTCTCATCCGAGGCAGTTGATATTTTTTCATTGGGGGCGTTTTTTACGTGGCTGGTCCCAAGCCTTCTCACTTTTGCTCGCTTTTGGACGAATGTTCTTAGGCTACCCAGAGGAAACTTGGTCTAAAACCGGAAGTCGGGAAGACAGAGAACTTTCCTCACTTGAGTGACTACACATGATCTGCTGTCTCAATTTCGGCAGTTCTCTTAATGTATCCGCTTGAATTCTTTTGAGCTGAAGGTTCTTTCTCGACTCAAGCTTATGAAATGTATCATGCTTATCTTAATACCATATAAGAACAGTCAATATTAATTTCATATTTATTTATTCACATTCATATATTATTACCGCTCTTATTATGGACGGATTTAGCAACGAATGGCGAATATTTGTAATCAAATAATATCCAATAAAAATTTATTTCCGCACAACTTTGGCCATTCAATTTCGTTTGAATGCGAATTGTGTTTACTTTATCGTAGGCATATTTGGCACGTGGCCCAACAAGGACCACGCTGAAGTATACAAGCGATTAAATAAACAACAAGCTAATAAGAACAGCTACAAAAGCAACAATAATCGAGGCAAACAAAAAGAGCAAAACAAATAGAATATAAGTGTAAATGGTGAAAGGAAAATATAAATACAGGAGAAATCTATAATAATGGGAATGCATGAATCATATGTATAGTAAACAGTTTAGTTAGAGGACATTTTTGGCAAGACATTGACCACAACAACAACAAATGAGCAACAAATTGCAGCAAGTTACACAACGAGCAAACAAAAGACATACTAGAATGGCTAAACCAAATTAAATAAAAGAAGCAAAAGAGAAAGTAAGTAAATGGAAAAGAAAACCAAGAAAAGTAAAAATAAAAATAACAAAATCGAAACATTCACTCCAACAAATAAAGCCGTTCTCAAAAAAGGTCGAAAAAAGTAAAACACGATTCCTCTCAGCGACATAAGAAATTCACATAGGCAACTTTAATTGCTCAGGATAATTGTTGCAGTGAAAGCAACGCACCGGGTCCAATGGTGCAAAGCTAGTAAATGTGCTTTCTTATCGGCTGCCAGCCATACGAAAAATATATGTATGTGCATATGTATATACTTACGGCGAAGCATACTGTCCTCTGTCTATATATACATACGTATATCGAAGTGTACATACATATACATATGTATGTACAGAGTAGATATAGTATGAACAAAATGTCCTTTACAAAGCTTACAATTATATCTATGTGTGTATATAAACTCTCAGTGGCTTCGTCTCCTGATTGTAGCCCTCTTGTAATGAAATAAGTGTAAGGTATGTAAGGGATTTCCAAAATGCTATAGCCCATTACTACATACTAGCCGACATAATACATAAGTGTACTTACATATATGTATGTATGAGAATGAAGATTAAAAGGAAAGATTAAGAGTTCTTTGTCTTCTCCTATTGTGGCAGCGATGCTGATAGTACACATCATCGCGCAGGGAGTATTTTTCACTAGATTTTTTTTTCTTAATTTTTATTGGTTGTAAGATTACTGCATTAAGAGATCGTAAAACTTTATATCTTTTTCTAAAAAAATTTGGCTGGGTCACCTTTCGTCAAATATGTATGTAGAATATTGTTCTTCGACTCTTACTGCCGGTTTTTGCGACTCTTAGTGCCGCATTTACATGCAAACCTTTTTTAAGAGAATTTCTAATGATTGTCTATCTTAATCCAAAACAGAAGACCTTTAACACCCTAACACTTAATAGATACTGACCAATTTAGACTAAGCTAGATAATAGATAATACTTACAAAGCAAGCTATAAGAGCTTTTTTCCCCAAATCGTTGTAGTAGATTTTGGTGGTGATTTGACCGCTACGCCTCTTGACTACAACCCAAAAAACCTACGCGATAGGAAATTTTTACTCTCATTTTCGGTTTTTTCAACCCAATATTAGCAAGATCCATCCTCCATCATCTCAGTACCAAAATTACTGTAACTAGTGTTAGTAGTATTATTTAGATGGGAGCATTTACCGAACACTCACCAATTTATAGTTTTACTGAGACACTCCTGTTTTAATTTGCGTTCCAAGCCGAATTGATCGCATTTATTCTGTTTTCCCTTTTTGCAACTGAAAGTTTTATACTCTTACAACTTTCAAGAATCAAAGTCAGGGAATTACTTTAAGATAAAACCTTAACCAGAAGATCGGAACACAAGCAATTTTACTATATATACACATACTATACGAGGTATGACAATTAAGAAATGATACTGATTCCATAAAAACCGTATATTTGAAAATTATTCTACAACTCTGCCATCCCCTTCAAAGTAGTCCCCTTGGGCAGCTATATAACGATTCCAGCGCGTTTTCCATGCTTCGTAACATCTCTGGAACGCTTCGACTGGGATGTCCGCGAGTACCCTCGTCACGGCCGCCTGGATGTCCGTAATCGACTCAAAATGGTATCCTTTGACCACCGATTTTGTTTTAGGAAACAAAAAAAAGTCACAGGGTGACATGTCGGGCGAATAAGGCGGCTGTTGCAACACGGCGTTCCCTTTAGAGGCCAAATACTGGGACTGAGAGCGGTGTGGCACGGCGCGTTGTCGTGATGAAGGATCCAGTTACGAGCGATGTCTGGGTGCACCCTGTTGACTCGTTTTCGCAACCTTTCGAGTACTTGGCAATAGTAGACTTGATCCACAGTTTTGCCACGTGGAACAAATTCTATGTGGACGCGAACACGCTGCGCATTCGCGTCAGTCCGCACCTCAACTGGTCTTCCACTCCGCGCCTCGTCTTCCACGCTTTCACGCCCCTCCTTAAACTCTTTGTGCCATCGAAACACCTGGGCACGACTAAGAGCAAAATTTTATTGCGACGCGTGGCTCTTGATTTCGTTTTTCCATTTGCGTGACGAGCACTACAAACACACGTCTACTCAACTTGACGCAGCAGGCGAACTAAACAAGCTAGAGCGATGGTACATACATATATCAATGGAGAGGGGAGGGATGCCGGAAAAAGAGAAAGGGAATTTCAAAGTCACAGGTTTACCACAAGCGCGGTAATAAAATCAGTCTCATTACTTAATTATCAAACCTCGTATACATATGTATAACTCATGCGCTTAACAACATATTCGGCATAAAGCTAGATAGAAAATCGAAAACCATTATACCATATGTTTTATATATATGGGAGTAGGGATAGTATCGACACGATTTTATATATTTTTGCCTATTAACATGCCACATACTAATTAAATTTTCTCTGAGATTCATTAAAGTATTCTACAGTCACCAATCATATCACACATATGGAATAATGTCAGACAGATGTTCGAAAATCGTGCTTATGAGGATGTGACCTAGCTACCAAGTTTTCGTACAATTTTATCTATTTTAGGCACAAAGGCATACTGTCATGAGTAAAACATGTTCTGTAATTTTTATTAAGATAACTCAAATATTGACCGAAATATGAAACATAAAGTCACCAGGCACTTCGAAAATCTTTATATCAGATATATGAGGAGCGCAGGGAAGTATTGCCCCCATTCAACCCATTTTTCATACACAAAAATACTATTATCAGGTATAGTGTTATATGGGAATTAGGCGTGGTTGTATTCCAATTTCGCCCATTTTCATACAGTGATATAAGTATATAAGAAGAATGTTACGTACTAACTTTGGTAGAAATCGGTAGGTCAAGGCCCGAGTTATGTGATTTCACCAAAAAGTGGTCGGCGCCACGTCCATCGTCCAATTTTCACACCGGCTTCCATGGAGCCTTTTCATACCACGTCGGAGGTAAAATTTAATGTCTGTCCTAATTAGTTATTGACATATTGCGCTTTTAAAAATTTTGAAAATTATCGTTCTTTAATTTAATGTCGTTTTCACTTTTAATAAAACAGATTTTTTTCAACTTGTTTTCTTAAACGAAATTTGTTCCCACGTATATGGTGGTGTCGTCGTATGGGGTGCAATACTTTGAGCTTTGTCATGTGTGGTGTGTGCATGTAAGGTGATTCATAGCTCAATTTAAAATTATCAAAATTACTTTATATTAAAGTGTTCACAGTTTCTGATTTCAACTAATCATAAAAAATGCATCCATCGATGTAGACTTAAAAGCCTTTCTTTCCCTCCGACCTTTTTATCCTAAAGATAGTGGCCAGATTTCTTAAAAGAATGAACTCTCAAAATAAATGTGGTGTTTCACATAAAGTTTTAATTGAAAGAACGGAAAGCTAATGCGGGTTCTTGGAGAAATTGGAAAAAGTTGCAGCTTGGCAATTTTAGGAACTGTGTGATCGAATAAGTGGTAAGTCATTCTGAGATTGGGGAAATGAGTTATCAGGTATGGGATTTTTAACAACTAGCTCTCAAATTTTCTGAAAATATATTTCGGGATTTCATAGAATGATCAATAACTTACTAAACTTTGTATAGTTACGGAGTAGATTTCAAAGTTGCCTCTAACTTTTACTGTAACCTATAAAGTTAAAATCAAGTTTCGGATGAAGACTTTAAATCTTTATTTGTAATATTTTATTTTATGAAGGAAATTATTCGTGATAAAGACAATTGAACGCAAGCAAGCCGCGATTGATGAATTAAGTTTATAGCTTAACCAAGAAACGCCCTTGTGATTCTACAAATTTTAGTTCACTTCGCGCTCATTAAAAGGAAAATACTAAAATTAACCAAACCATAAATACCAATTATGTTCCCCACAGGCCAGTACTAGATAAAGTCAAACCCTTTACACTGAATCACTGCGTTGCAACAGTAAATTGCGCAGTTTTGCTGAAGGAAGCGCAAAGTTGGAAGTAATAATCGCTTTATTACATTGTCCTACTGTAAGCGGGCAGTCCTCTCTTCTCCCATGGATATACGGCTCGTATTTCGTAGTCTGCAACAAAAAATAGCGAAATGCCGTAGGACAGACAGATAATTTAAACACCGAAAATATTGTAGAACATAAAACTTCATAAATGGGATTGTCTTAGCGAATTACTCGAATGGAGCGAAGGACTAGTTGCAGCCAAACGAAGGAGATGAAAGGGAACTAAATACAATGAATCAGTATCACAAGGTGCACACTACTTAATGTGTTGCAAGTTGCCAGCTGACTATGCGACTGGAACTTGCGGGTAGACAAACAACAGGGGAAAATAAAGTAAAACTGTATTTAATTAACCGACATTGCAATTACAAATTCAGTGTGCTTCGCACGAGTGGCCGAGCGGCGCTAAGAAGGCAGCAAAAGAGAAGAATGGATGAACCTACAAAACTCTAGCAAGTTTTGCTACAAGTTCACACAATATGAATACACAGAGTAAAAAGGAAGACAGCAGAAACGATCCAGCAACAAAAGTAAGTAAAAAGCTAACTTCTGTAGACAATGAGAAATCTACGATATAAGAAACACTGGGGCAGAAAAGAAAGACATCCAGAAAACAAAACAAGAACGGCACACAAAGTTGTATGTATGCCGCTAGGTAGTGAAAAAAATAAACCGACGCAATAAAATAAGTAAGAAATAAAAAGAAAGAGAAATAAGAATTAAAAAAAAACAAAACTTAAACAAAAACGAAAAAGTGGTAAGTAGAGAAATGCTTTTGTTTACTGTTTCGACAATTCACACCTATAAGGACTTGGACTTGGCCAACAGACTCAACAAACACACATGCATTCGCTGAAGTAGCAGAAGTCCTTTGTTAATACGCTAGCGAAAAGGAGTGTCGAAAAAGTTGGTACGTGTAAATTTCAGCGAAGAATATGAGAGTGATTGCAGTCGACAGTTAGGAAAACTGGAGAACTTTAGAGACGCAACAAAAGGACAGCAAGTTAAGAAAAAAGCCTCACAGCGTCACAACAAAACTTTGACGTAGTTGAGAATAGAGGGCAACGAAGGAGGTTTGCTGAAGACCAAGGCAAGGTGATAATGCACGAAGAAAGATAAAAGCATCCGTATTCTGAAATTTCAGCACCACAGGAGCTGTCGAACTGCTAAGAGATTAACAGTGATATAGGTATTTATATCACAAGTTGTTATTTTTTCGTATCTTATTAAAAAATATCTTTCTAAACCATAGAACTTCCTGTTCCAAATGTTATGTACTAATTGTGGGAGGGTCATCAATCTTTCCATACTTGAGTCTACGATTTCGTTATTAATTTTTTCAGTGAAGCCTCAAATGCTTTCTTAATGACTCAAATATAGTTTTCCATTTCCCCTATTCACACAAAATAAAACTGTTTAATCAGAGATGACTATGTGAGGACTCTTTTTTTTCAATTCTGTCTTCATAGTTTGCAAATACGAGTATATACAACATTGTTAATTTATATTTGAACTTACTAGCTTTTCAGAGGTATGGACGTAATTCTTAATATAATAGTTGTTCATCGCTATATCTTACATATGTACATATTACAGCCAAGAGAGTTTGCACACCCATGCAAGCTGCCAGCGCATAGTGTGACGCATAAGTCTTGAAGATTTATCTTAAAATCCGTCTCACTAAATTCTTGACTACTTCAGAAAAAATGAAATACAAAAAAAATTCAGCGCGTTCACATGTCACTGTCAACGTCTGGCCGGCGTTATTTGGCCGAAAGCACGAGTAAAGAAAATGGAATGAGAAACAAAATCCGCCTTGCGCCTAGTGTCGGACCCATACGTGCGTATGTGTTTTTTTTTTTCTGTGGCTTTCAATGAATGAATGAATTAGTGAATACGCAAGCATAACAATAAAGGATGGAATGAAGGAATGAAAGAACTGACCGACTTGACGCCTTCAGGCCTTTTGTTGTGCTACAATCCCATTTTTGATGTGGCCATGCTTGCGCTGTGTGACGTGGTTAAAGCACAATGTGGCACAACAATAAATGAGAGAACTGCAAATTTCCACGAAGCACAACGGTAAACATAAAAACGCACAGGTAAACAAAAGTTTTGCGTCGAAATTTTTCGCAAAATAAATTTAAAGCATTTTCAGCTGCTGCTTTTACGGTATGCGAGTATTTGTTCTGTTGGTGTACGAGGCGCCAGCGCACATGCCGCATTACCAGGTAATTGTCGCTCACGGCAACCAATTTTTGCTGCCGACAATTTGTTGTGAAGACATTTTCCGCAGAAAATTTGCATGCATATTTTCATATTTCATATTTATTCATAGTTAAGTGTAGAGTAAGAAGAAGACGAAGATGAGCGGCAGCAACAGAAGATTTTGTGCATTTTAAACATTGACAAGGACACCGAGCAATTGTAGACAGCCGCACACACACCAACAAATATACCCACATTGAAATAAAGTGCTTGCAACTAACAAGGACGAGTAAATTCGCATGAAAGGCAAATTAGGGTGAAGCTTAAAAAAGTAAATGAATTGCTGCAGAAACAGCATTTAAGCGCAAAGAGTCTTTGCAAGGACAATGTTAAATAAATGTAAAGGATGTGTGTTACCTGTAATTAATTAGAAACTTGAGTATTATTCGGTTTGTTGCCTTTTTATCTTTATGCAGAAATACAACAGTAACAAATACTTATTTTTGGTAAAGTTATAACAACTTGAGTATATAATTTGACTTCAGGAATCTTCTTAGAGAATAAAGGAATATATTAAGCATATATATATGATATAAGCGAATAATTTTATAAAATGTGTTTAACGTCTTAGCATGCAAACTACACCCATAGTAATTTGAAAACGTCCATTTCACCATCTTAATAAAAAAAATACTGAAAAAATTGAAGGAATAGCGATACCGAGCATTATGGACTCACATACATATATTTATACTAACTAAACATAAATATCATTAAATTATTCTTAAGACACAGTAGGCTTTTGGTGTCGGACTTTATTATTGCCACGATAATGTAATGATGTAACGCGCAGTCGCAAGCTCAATCTGGCTGAAGTTTCTTTGCATGAGGTCCAGTGAATTTTGAATGTGCCTACATTGCCAGATCAAGGCTAGAATTCCTTGAACTTTGACTTTTAAATGTCTATCGAAATACGAGGAGATAGAAATAAAACACGCAGATTTGTGATACGTTCAAGCCGATTTATCGAAATTTAACATTCAACTTCAAAAAATTGTATATGGTCGCCGTTTCGCTTATAAAATGATTTCCGTTTCTTTGGATGACATTTTTCACATTTTTCACATTAACTCAATATTTTAAAATTAGCCTTTTCTGTGAGATATACTACAGAAACTCTGCCAGAATATCTTTCTAATTATACAAGTAGTATAGCCGGTATATCAAAAATGCTTTGAATCGAAACAGTAATTTCTCTAGCCCCATATAGCTAATAGAAAGATTTTCGAACTTCCAGTTGTTTTCATTTCGCATATATCGGAAAATGTGTGAGTTATTTTAATAAAATTGAAATCGTCATTATTTTATTTATTTATTTTCACTTTCTTCTTATTCGTTCTAATTCATTAAAATTCCCGCTTTCACGTGGACTTCTGAACCTGCCTGGGTAATGTACCAAAAAAGCTTTAATTTGCGCTATAAAAAAATTATTTTTAAGAATTCGATTCGTTTGAAATAAAGTGATGTTCGTTCGATAAACTAAAAAAAGTGAGTGTGCTTATGACCGCACGACTGTAGTGAAACTTCTTTCGCTCTATCTATATGTATGTACATATATATGAATGGGCGTGCGCAATATATACAGTATGCACATATACATATATTAATTTCCTACAAATATTTAAATTTATTTTATGTTTTCATTAGTAAATTAATATTTTTGCATAGATCTTTTATTTTTTTTCATTGTTTTATTCGTTATTTTCATTATTGGGTACATCAGTAATTACTGTGGTTGATTGTAAAACCGAGACAATAGGCTTATGATACGAGAAATACGATACATATATTTTAGAATTAAAATTAGACAGAAATCTAAAAAAAACTGCATCGATTGTTGTTCCATGTTTTGTAGTTGGCTCATTACGGTCATTATTCATTTGTAATTCTAATTTATCTCGTAGAAAGTTTATCATGAGTTGTCCATCTTCGGATGCGAAATTGATATTGAAATCTCCTGCTAAGATTAGTGGCAACGTATGATAGTTTTCGCCTAGTTCTTCAGAACCTACTCAACCATAAATCATAAGTCTTCTGTATATAAACTTTATGATATTATTAACTGTGTTATTGGGCAAAAGGTAAACAACTACCATTATGATGTTTGTTCCATCGTCCAAAACACAGTGAGCAGCACATATATCACCAATTGATGACTGACCAATATCAACTTCACGAATATTTCGTAATAGAATGTCCATGTTCGAAGTTACTATATTCGAGGTATCATTCGATTTCTGATAAATTGCCACTCCTGCCGATCTAACATTTTTACGCTTGAATTTCGCAATATAATCAAAATTCGGGATGTCAATGTTTTCATCGTCATTTGACCAGGTTTCTGATAAAAACAGGATATTGCTTGAATCAATTGCGGGATCGCTCAAGTCCGATACGTGTTTTCTGAGACTTTGGCAATCAAAAGTAACCAAAGTTAGATTTCCGTCATTAACTTCCATTTGATTATTGTCATGTTCAATCACGATGTCACCAATTATTTGTAATAGTAAACCTCTACTATTAATAAGTATTTTATAATTTGCGGATTAGTTAAATTATATGTTATTCTATTTTAAAATTTTGCTGAAGTAAATTGTAGAAACGTGAGGCTAAAATACGGAAGAGTAACAAGGAAAAAGCGAGAGAAAGAGAGGCAAGAAAAGGACAGAGAATCAAACGCGTCCCAATGTCGAGAGTAGAATGCCGCATATTAGTAGAGGGAGAAAATAGTCAAGGACAAAGCAACTATGCATATGACGCTACGACGCTAGTAACTGGTTTGAGATGCGTACTCACCTTCGTGCTTCATTATCAATTGATTGGGTCTTACTAGGTTTAAAATCTTGTCTTGAATCTGTTGTCAGACACTTTTTATGCACAATTTCCGTACGTAATTTCTTCTTAGTTGGTGGTCCTAAAGCACCGCTTTGATACTCGGAGTCTGTGTCACTTCTCTCCATAATTTGTTATTATTTACCCGAAAATTCACATAACATAAACTTGAAAATAAATTTACAATTTTATTCACTTTAAGCGTAAAATATTGAATGTATTCAACAATATTAATTCATAAAATTGTTCAAAACGCAATAAAATTACAGTAGATTACAATAAAATAACCAAACTATCACCGTTCGCGTAACGCTAGTAAACTCGCAAACGACCTACTGACTGAAGTACATATACAAGTTAATGACAGCCTCCACACAGCCACTTGACCATAACTGTAAACAATATTGAATCTTTACACTTTGTAGTTGTGCGGCCTCATAAATTAAAATAGAATTCGATATACTTTTTCCGTTCACATTAGAATAACCCATTCTTATCTAAACAATATTTGTAGCCCTCACAAGAAGGCATAATAAAATCAAAACAGAACACTTAACGTTCTGCCTAAAAATGCTGAATATGACATTAATGTAAATTGACACTTTCTTTGTTTTAAACTCAACCAATATGTAATAGCTTTAAGTAAATAATAAGTAAATGTATAAATATTAGTAACTTGTAAATAAAAATTGGATTTTGTCTCCGGCGATACAGTCGACACTACGTGTTTAATGTTCTCTGCGCGTTGGCAGATAGAAGAAATATTTTTTTTTCAAATTCCCGCAATACGGGAATTAATTTACACATATTTCATTTCCCAGCTGTAAGAGAAAGAAAGAAAAATGTGCTCGCGCACTGCTGACGCTTGCCTATATCCCCCACCAATTACCGTTCGCCTCGCCTGATCACACTTTTCGTAACGCGTTCGTCAGCTTACTTCCCAAGCCAAGCGCGCGTAAAGAAGTTTCACTTCAAAAAATTGTTGATCGAATAATTGTCAAACGATTTAGTAGAATAGCTTGAGAACAGTTGTCACTTCCCTTCTTCATTCCACGTCCTCTCTCGGTTTGGCGGAACTTACTAAAAACCCACCGAGAAAAAACATAGTTGGTAAGTAAGTCGGATGAGCGAAAGTTTAATTTTCACTGAATTGCTGAAATGTAAAATATACTCAACTTAGCCTTCCCAATAACGAGTATTGATATAAACCAGTTAGCGAAACTGGCTAATTTAGGAAAATCGTATTTAAACAGTGGAATTTTGTAGTGGTGCACTATTTTTCTAGTTACGGAATTTACCATTAAGTTAGATAAAGAAACTCAGAAAGCTATGCACTCGGCTGCTTAAAAATTACGCCAAATTTGTGTGATCTTTGAAGAGAGCAGGATGTTTGTTAAAATCTGGCAAGGTTCTCTCTTAAAACATCTCTGTTAAGAAATGTAGGAAATTACTTAACAGTTGGCTCTTCAGATATTTTCTACAAGCAGAATATCCCAATATGTAGCATCAAGAGGAAAGTTTTTAATTTCATTGATGACGTCCTTGATCTTACATAACCCACTACTGCAGATGTGTCTTACCGACAGAAATTTCATGTTTCTTCAAATCTGAAAATACTTAAATTCAATAAAAAGTTAAAGTAAAAATAAAGGTAACTCAAACTAAAAAGCAGAAGACGGGAAATTGCGCACAGTTTATTGAAATATCTAGGGATATGAAAAATCAGAGCGCGAAAATGTGCCAAATCGAGCGAAAATCAAAAAAAAAGTGTTAAATATATAAACACACCAACCCCACATATGAAGGTATATTCGTAGGAGATGTGGAAAAAGTGAAAGCAATAAAGTGGGAAACTCGATAAAACACATACTCCCGATGATGTTATGCGAGATAAATTGATGTTTATTAGTTCGATGATATTCACATTAAACGGCGACGTATAAGCTCAATTGGTTTTAATGTAACAACTGATATCATAGCGAAAACATACAGACACAGTATATATAGATGTTAATATCATGTCCCTACATATTATCGGTGCGCCATCACCTTCTCACACCACCTAATCAGGCATTACGTACCCAAACCAATATTTTAATAGCATCTCACAAGCTAAGAGAATGCTAAAAAATTAGGTGATGGAGATAAGCGTTGTTCCGCTCATATGGGCAGAAATAATATTTACGCCAAGGGGAGATTGAGCGCAAATAGGTACAAATACACATGTCGTCCAATTAATAGGAACATACAAGAAGTAAATTCGTGAATATTATTTCGGTTTTGACGTATTTTGATGACATAAAAAAAAACTAAATTAATAGAGCTTCAGAGAGGCAGACTATCTAGAATATTCACAAGATTTCGATTGTAACTGTATTTGCCCATTGTTCGTGCTTATTCCTTTATTCGGAAACTATATATTTTATGACTCTAAAATCAGGGAGGAGTATTTTAAACCTAAAGACTAGCTAGTTTAAGTCGGTACTGTTAACTCTCTGAATTGAAACAATGCTTTCCTGTAGTTGGCTTTAGTTGGAACAATAACTTTATTAAGAAGGTATCAAACGTTACTAATGTAACGGATTGCCTTAAGATCTGACTATATTATTGGAAATTATATATAAAGAAGATCTTAGAGAAGGATTTTATTAAATAAGGGTCACACTTGCTAAAGTTCTTGCGAAGCATGTTGCTCAAATTTTATTTAGAATTCTGTCTTAATGCCATCATATCAAACCGAAAGCAGGGACAAGTTGAACTGAAGATTTCAACGAGTGAAGCAAAGACTATAGAACCTCAAAACTCCGGTTCTAAAGTGTGCTTTGAATACCACTCTTACCATTGTAGAAGAGTATATGGGATAAAAAAATACAAGTAAAATAATTTTAACCGCAAATATATTTTTTGTCGATTTTTAATCGAGGTATCAAGCGATATCAATGCAAGATAATTGCGCTTGTAGCCTTGAGCCACAGTGTATGTGGGGCTGAATATGTATATTCGACACATACGCATATCTATACAGCGAGCATTATATCTCAGTACAAACGCATATTCAAAGCTTGGAAGCGGTGGTGGGGGCGTATACGTACCTAGTAGGCGGTGTGAGAGTTCAGAATCGCAGTTGCGTTTGAAGTGAGCGCTTTGCGGTGGTAAAGCCGTGAAATGAACCAAATCGCGCTGCCTTTGTTCAAAGCAATAAACGCATGAAGCGCTACGAACGCTATCGATGGAGAGAGATGTGTGCGCCAGAGCATTTAGCACACAGGCAAGTGAATACGAGTGTGTTTGAATGTGTAATAAGAAAAAAAATATAGCTAAAATTGTGCACACAGTGGCTTTTATATCCATAGACAGTTGGGAGATTTAATTCTCGATTTTTTTCCTTTCCTGTGTTGGCAATCGGCTTTTGTGTGGGAAAAATTAGGTTACCGAGGCACACATATCTGTCGCTAAGCAGACACAGGAGGATATGCATAGCCGCTATGTTGCATTTAAATACATAAATACATATACATATATGTACAGATGCATATACATATATGTATAGATGTATGTAGAAGTTTGTTGTAGCTGCCAAACTTCCGCTTTTTGAGCAACATGCATGCAACGCCAATTGTGCTTGCCACAGTACGCTTTCGCCTTCTTTCGCTCACGCAAATATTTGAAAAATCATTTTTTGCGCTAAGCCATATTTCCGCCAGCTAAAAATCGTTGCCAATGGTTGCCAGAAAAAAAATTGTAGTACATTTTTTTCATAATTCCTATGCTGCCGGAAAGCTCATGCGCCAGCTAGGACTGCTAATACCGCACGCGAGCTCTGCAAACTCAAATCATCGTTGACTGGCAGCAGCAGCCCGTGTACCTACGCGCCAGAGTTCACAGGGATCATATTGCGGTTGTTCGGTGTGTTGATTTTTAATTTAGATAATTTTTCATGCTCCGATGCGCCACAGTTATGTTTGATGAATGTCTAACCGCCTATCTGTAGGCAATCCGCTGCGCCCTCAACCGCACTTTCGTCGACAAGAACGCTTCCGCTTTGCCGTGCAGCCAGTTGGTAGACAACAATGCTGAATCCTTTGGCTAAGGATGCGAACTTCGATTCATACGTAAAAATATATATACACGCAGTCCACAGATTCAACACACATAGTTTCAATATAATAAATATAACCTCTGCACATACATATGTACTATGTCTGTATACTTGTAGCTATAACGGAAATTGGCTAAAACGCTTTGTATGCCGACTGCTCCATAGCGGTTACTGCAAATTGCGTAAAATTGATTTAAGCTTTATTGAGCGAAAATTCTTTTGTGCCTTATGGCAATTATTTACCACAGCAGACGCACACAAAGCCATAGACACTTTCACATATACATACATACATATATACATACAAGCCTCCATACAAACATTTACGAATATATAAGCGCATAAATGGTCGCTGTTCTGCTCTAGATACATTCTAGCTTTATTTGGCTGCTCTTTTTGCTTGCTGCTGTACAATTTTCACATGCGGATATAAAAGCTGTTAATTAGTTTCACTCTTTTAGAAATAAAGATAATTGAAATTCCCATTTACTTTTGTGGAGCTTTTTATATGTGTGTGGATGTATTTTGCATATAAAAATACGCACCAAATAGGGTATAAAAGTATATTATACTGATTTGTTCTTACATATTCCTTCATAGGGGGCCATTAGGTATGTATATAATCATTTCTGCTGCGCTAATTGTCCAGTTCACATATTCAAAGTGTGTGTAATTGCAAAATAACCATAATGCATTGAAGAAATTATAGCCACACATAAACGATAATGAAAATAAAAGGTGCCGTTTTAGTGGCAAAGAACTTTTATTACTTAAAGAAGATAAAGAGACAAAAAAGCAAAGAAATGCTAAGTTCGGGTGCAGCTGAATATTTTATACTCCTTCGAAACATATGATTCTTTTTTATAAAAGTTATTGCGTAACAATTCAATTATGTATCAAAACCGTTAATGGATTTCCATTACATATATTTGGTATTTTAATAATTTATATTATAGGTCATCGACTCATTTACATTATTTGCCATATTTTAAAATCAGGCCAAATGAAATAAAAAATGTTAAAAAATTGATGGTAGAAATATAAATTGCTTTTATTTTTTTTTATTTACCAAAAACTTTGCGAAATTCGAAATTTTAGACAAGAATACTCTTTACGGTTGATTTCAACTAGTCAGCCGAGTTCGCTTGTAAAAAAACATTTCGCTGGCAATTAACTGGCCAATTTCTTGATATCATGAAGTCGTTAAAAGTTCCCCTTAATTAAGTGATGGCTTCAAGCGCTATATAGCTAGTGCCATCGACATGTTGGAACCATTTATCATAAAGACGATTGATATTGAGTTGTATAATAAAAAAATATATATATTTTGCATTAGTTCTTACTATTGACAAACACTCTCTGGAGATGGTGCACCCGATTCCCCAATCGATGACGATGGAGCGGACGTTCCATTGCCCGACCATGAAGAACTGCGAATAGCAATTACCCGTGTGATTCAGGACCTTTTCTATACGTGTCATTTCAACAATTTATTTAACTATTGTGCACCCAATAAATAAACATTAAAAAAAATCATTACGTTCTATATTTGTCATGAATGTATTTATTTATAAAAAACCGGACCGATTAGTTAATTTCAACATTAAAGAGACATGTTGCGAAAATCAATGATTTTTAGGAGGATCACACACTGAGACGATCTCTTAAGTGTGCTCTGCTCAATCCACAAAAAGGGAGACCCCACAATCTGCGCCAGCTACCGTGGGATAAACCTTCTTAACAACGCGTATAAGGTTTTACGTATATCGGGCGTATTGTGTGAAAGATTAAAGCCCACCGTTAACAAACTGATTTGACCTTATCAGTGTGGCTTTAGACCTGGTAAATCAACAACTGATATTCAACCAGTTATTCACCATGCACCAAATCTTGGAAAAGACCCGTGAAAAGAGAATCGACACAGACCACCATCGATGAAGACGATTTCAAAGCTGCTTTTGACAGCAAGAAAAGGAGCTGCCTTTATACCGCTTTGTCTGAATTTGGTATCATCACAAAACTTATACGGCTGTGTAAACTGATGTTGAGCAATACCAACAGATCCATCAGAATCGGGAAGGACCTCTCCGAATCGTTCGATACCAAACGAGGTTTCAGACAAGGCGACTCCCTATGGTGCGACATCTTCAATCTACTGCCGGATAAAGTTATTCGAGCTACAGAACTTAATCGCACAGGTACAATCTTCTATAAAAGTGTACTGCTGCTGGCGTACGCCGATGATCTTGACATCTGCGCCGTTAGTTCTGCTTTCTCCAGACTGGATAAGGAAGCAAAGCAAATGAGTTTGGTAGTGAACGAGGGCAAGACGAAATATCTCCTATCATTAAACAAACAGTCGTCGAACTCACGACTTTGCGCCAATGTCACTGCTGACAACGTCTGATTGTGTTTAACGTGGGATCCTGCTGTCGACAGCTTAACACCACGGTGCTCAAAAGCACAACGAACCAATACAATGCGTCGATCAGCGCCCTGAAAATTGGGTAAGCATTTTCAGTACCAATTGGCAGTGTGGCATGGACACACTAACCACCTTGGTAGGGCTCAAGGCCCATCTAAAACCTCTGCCATACTTTGGGTCCGGCACCTGGTTGCAATGCAACTCCACATTCGATTGACAAAGTCAGTTCTTCCCGCGATTTGGGTTTTAACCACAACCACCACGATACTCCCCAAGGGGCCACACCCAATGAGCAGACTGGAGTTACCTCCAGGGGCTACTGCTCCTCGTGGTACCAGGTTAAAGTGTTTGGTATGACCTCGTAGCCGAAGCTACGACCAGTTGAGCTTCCATACAGCTGTGGACTGGTGGCCAGGATTTTAGTCGCCCCTTACGACAGGCATGCCTTACCGCGAGTATATTCGGTTTCCCCTCGAACCCGGAGGGGTCCCCCCGTACCCGCAGTCATAATTTCGAAGTCGTAGATAATTTCGTCTATATTGGAACCAGCATAAACACCACCAACAATGTCAGCCTAGAAATCCAACGCAGGATAACTATTGCCAACAGGTGCTACTTCGGACTGAGTAAGCAATTGCGGAGTAAAGTCCTCTCTCGACAAACAAAAACCAAACTCTATAAGTCACTCATAATTCCCGTCCTGCTATATGGTGCAGAGGCCTGGACGATGACAACAACTGATGAGTCGACGTTGCGAGTTTTCGAGAGAAAAGTTCTGCGAAAGATTTATGGTCCTTTGCGCATTGGCCACGGCGAATATCGTATTCGATCGAACGATGAGCTGTATGAGATATACGACGACATAGTTCAGCGAATTAAAAGACAGCGGCTACGTTGGCTAGGTCATGTTGTCCGGATAGACGAAAACACTCCAGCTCTGAAAGTATACGACGCAGTATCCGCGGGGGAAGCGGAGAAAGAGAAAGACCTCCACTCCGTTTGAGATATCAGGTTTAAAAGGACCTGGCTGCACTTGATATCTCGAATTGGCGGCAAATTGTGAAAAAAACGACTGGCGCGCTGTTGTTAACTCGGCTATAACCGCGAAAATGGTGTCTACGCCATTAAAAAAGATGAAGATGTCTTCGGTAATCTCAGCATAACTGAAATAAACCAGGAAGCCTGAAGATTGTCTTTTGAACTTTTTCGCACTCGCGACAAAATTCTGCTTTACTGCTGTTGCCGATTTCATGATAATACCGTAAAACATTTAATTTTTCGTATATTATATAAATGTCAAACATATGTGTTTACTTAGCAGCAGCTCACAGTAGATGTCCTAACAATCCCAACAGACACGTAACAAACCTTTTCTTACCAACAATACTGGCTCAGCCACTTTTAGCGATTCGAAAATGATCGTTTTCATCAGTAACCAACTGCTTTAGGAATGGATTTCTTTTATCGAAATTCAGCAGCAGCTCGTTCTTGTCTTGTCTAATATCGAGTTTCGTATTGTATCCAATCTTATTTAAATGGTTCAAAATCAATTGAGCAATCGAAACAGTGGTCGGACGTTCTAGAATACTTTATCGATATTCTTCCAAAGTGTGGAGCATCTTTGATTTGCAGTTACAGTATCAGGACTTTCGGCCGGCTGGCTTGCGTTTTCGTCTCTCTTGAAGAAAAACGATAAAATCTGAGGTATTTTCTTTTTGCTGGTGTTAATTTTTAGTGATTACTCAAATAATACTGAGTCAAGCAATAAAAAAACTAAATTGCATCCAATATCAGCACTGAATGTTAAAATAATGTTGACCTTGTTATAAGATTGACCATAAAATGTTATATATTTTAACAAACTAAGTAAATATTTCGATTTTAGAAGAAAAGTTTAATTCAATATCTCGAACGTGTTGGTTTGGACAAGTGTTGTACAGTTTTCACTTACTCTGATAGCTCATAAACGGAAGATTGAAGCTCATTATTAGATTAGATTTAGTTCATCGAAGACCACGCTGTTTTAGTATTGGCTTTAAAAAACTGAGCTTAGAAAAAAGTCTGGAAAAGTTGAATTAAAAACAATCGTTTATTTCGATGGCACCAAAGCTATAATATCCTTAACATAAACAAAGTATTCCTTACAAGAACTTGGATCCGTCCGTTTGTATGGCAGCTATATAATACAGCGACTCCGAGCCATGGTTTTCTGCAATAATCCATGCCATATTTCATATTACAGATATCTCGTCAAATGAAAACGTTTTCCATATAAGCACTTAACTCCGATCGCTCAATTTGTATGCCAAATATGCTGAAATCCGTTTGTCGACCATTCCGACAAATAAGCAGCTTCTTGATGAGAAAAGGACGGTATTATTTTCAATTTCACATTATCTATCATCAAAAACTGAGGAGTAGTTTGCATATGTTCGCCCGTCCGAACCACGTCTTATATTTAAAATCAATAGATAAATTTTAAAACAATTTTAGGCTATTACAATTTATTTAATTTTGTTTTTTATTTCTAAAATTCGTAATTAGGTAGTCGACTTTCCTGAACAGAAAAACTTGCTTTTTTACTCAACTCTCCATTACTTTTCAAGCGCATCGGGCAGTAGAGCCATGATTTTGGCTCGAGTGAAATTTTCGCCATTCAAATATATTACTTTTCCATGCAGATACAGATTTTGAAAAAGGTGACCATTAGAGTGATTCAAAAATTTTTTTTTTTTTTTTCGTTTGGTACTCGGAAAAATAGGTTCCTAGACACCTCTAAGAAAGCCTCTCCAAACATGAGTTTTTAATTGTAACGGGAAGGTCCTTCTACATACAGCTTTCTATTTTTTCTTATTATCAGATGAAACTCATGGTTTTGTAGGAAATTTACTGCTCTATAAAAATGGTCTCGTATGATTTTTCGATTAGTTACGAGATATTCATCGTCAAACATAAATTCATATTAAGGTGGATCAAAAAAAAAATTTTTTTTTTTCGTTTGGTGCTCTGAAAAATAGGTTCCTAGACACCTCTAAGAAAGCCTCTCCAAAAACCTATTCAAAATATTTTTTTTTCAGTGACTTATAAAATTCATAAGAAATAAAAAAATTTCCCACAAATAATCAAACTTTAACTGTTAATATCTTTTAAACGTTTGGGTTTACGAAAAAATCATGTTGGACCTTTTTTGTAGAGCATTCAATTTCCTACAAAATCTAAGGAACAAGATATTTTTTCAAGTAGTTGGAAGCGAGATATAAATTTTTCTATCTGATAATAAGAAAAAATAAAAAACTGTATGTAGGAGGACCTTCCCGTTACAATTAAAAACTCATGTTTGGAGGGGCTTTCTTAGAGGTGTCTAGGAACTTATTTTTCAGAGTATCAAACGAAAAAAAAGATTTTTTTGAATCACCCTTACGGCCATACATGTAATGATTTTTGCCCATTCATCTTCGCTACAAGTCAAACAAAGATTAATTTTTGAAAACCCAGCCGCCTTTCTTCGCTCACACGCCTTTGGTTTATAAAATATAGCAATAAAAAGTGGATAGGAAAGAGCAACAAAACTGTGAAGAGTGGAAATGGCATGAATTTTAAGTAGCGAGCAACAACAAATTTAAAACGCAGATAGTGGCAGAGTGTTGCACAAAAGTTGTAAAATGTAAAAAATTAAAAGACGAACTGCAAATGTTGTTGTTGTTGCAATGTTGCCACTACAACATACTATATTTGTACCGTTTACATTCTGCCACTTGAATTCGCCAAGCAGCATCTTTTAGTGTCAACATTTATATGTGTGCATGTATTTTTACCATTTCATGTGTGTGTTTGCTTTGCAACTCAAAACATTTACACCCAACAAAGTCATATTTCATCGAAATAAATGAAATTTATTGCACGCGCCAAATAAATCGTAAGTGCAAAATTTGCATATTTTCAGGCGCATAAGCAGCCAAAGGACACAGAATGTTGCAGTGTGCATGTATACATATATGTGTGTGTGTGTGGTATCTGTGCGTGTGTTCGTGTGGGCGTAGCACTATAAAAACATGCAAATCAAACGAATGTGTTTTATAGCTGCCACAAAGGAAAGTAGCAGCAGTTTGGAGTGTAGAGCAAGTAGTGAAATGAACTTACGCTGCCACAATAACTTATGTGTTTTAATAAGAGCGCGCATACGTATGTATGTGTTCTCTTTGGTAGCTCAGTAACTTCAGGCGCTGTCGCCCAAACTATTTACGCCAACTACAGAGACACTAACTGTTGTTGCTTACAGCAAAACGTGGCATATATATGACAACACACACCCACATGCACATATATGTAATGCCTATGTACGTGCCACCAACACTGCGTCGTTGACAACATTAAATGGCACAAGGTTAAATGTACCATCAAGTCTATGGCGCTTTGCTAAGACGCGCGCATCAACTCACTCACACACATATATACAACTTTCAGCGCGTGCTTGTGTTGGATATCTGCAGTGGCAACTTGATAAATTGCGTTGTAAGCGCTGATGAAAAATTGTTATTTACAATAAAATGTGATAAATATCAAGCATTGCAACCAGCATTCCCTTCTCTCACACTCGCTTCGCTGGCTTTCAACTTGCTTTCTATGCGCTTACGCGCTGCTCAAAACCATTGCTTTCTTCCAACTACGTTTCTATGGTTCTTTGTATATGTGTATGCTAGCAGCAAGCACGCATCTTTCTGTGGTCCATCCTTTCGTTTGACATTGGAATTGATAGCCGCACAGCATGTGTTTGTCACATCCGTAGAAAATGTCACGAAAAATTTTCATTTCATCTTAAGTGGTTTTAACGCTATCTGCTCACCCACATATGCACTTAGATTGAAGGAATTATGTATGGTTACATGCTCAAGCAAAATCGCATGCTTGACAGCTATCTACGGCAGTTAGTGTGGTTCACTTGAAGGCTAGCATTTTTAGCATATGCTATGTGATTAGCTTAAGATGATAAAACATCGCACTTTTATCTCGAAAGTTTTGAGTTTAATGCTTAAAGCAATGTCATCACTCAAGATACGCGCTTCCCGATTTTTAGTTATTTTACACATATCCATACATTTAAAAAAATGTTACGGAAACTTGAGCGTAAATTAATAGTTTAGCCATGAAATATACTTAAGGCTTTGCTAATTGCCACTGCAAAAAGTTGTTAAGGAAACCAGAGAAATAAAGATGGAAATATGGTGAATATATAATTCTATCTTTACTCTCTCATAACTTAAAATAGTTGCTAATAGTTCCAAAATGCTTTAATATCTATCGTCCTTAATAGCAAAAAATTGCCTGGCGTTGTCCTGAGGAAACGGTATTCCACACCTATTGCCTCATGCTTGCAGTTTCTGAAAGATTGCTTCCTTTACACGCCCCTATTGAAAGTACAGCTGAGGTACTTGTTCTTGTTTGGCCGTAGGAGAACAGGTTATAGCAGATGATCCAATCCCACCAAATACACAACTTACCTGACCGTCTATTCTCGCTTAACCATCGTGTGCACCGGCTGCACCATCCGCTTGAAAAGTTGTTTGATTTGGTTGCAATTCTGCAGCTATTCGCATATGAAAGTTCAGTCCAAAAGTCTTCTTTTTGCATTAACTCGAGTGGGAATCATACATTGAGCTTCTACAGGATGTTCTAATAAGAGTGATATAATGTCTTTTCAAAACAGTAACACACTACTTGTTAAGTAAGTTTAAAGCTTTTTATTTGTTGTAAGGTGCAATCGATATAATTAAGTTCCGAAAACAACATCATTCCATCACGACTTCTTTTCCAGGAGCGAAATCCGAAGAACCCAATATTCGAGTACTTTTCCATTAACTCAAGTTCTATGTCATGATTGGCACCCAATATTGGCTTCTAAGCTTTAAGAGAGTCTGGCGTATTGCTAAAGACCAATGACTTCAAATAACCCGACAAAAGTAGTCTATTGGTATTAAATCACAACTTCTTGGAAACCATCAATGTCACAATTTTTTTGTAGTAATATAATCTCTAAGCTATTCTCGCAATAATGCGATTGTTGCATGTGCGGTACATGCCAAATATTTTCAAGATCAGCTTCTTCCAATTGCGGCCGTAAAAAGTTCGTTATCATCGATCTATACCGCTCTGAAAGAATATGATTCCGCCAAACCAAAACCCACACCATACTGTCAATTTAAGTGAATGTGATAGTTACTCATGAAAAAAATTGTCGAATTTCTTCGAACAAGAGTGGTCAGTTTTATTTATTTACCGCACCACTCAGTTGAAAGTGAGCCTTATTGGAGAAGATGACTTTCTTGAAAAATCGTTATCGTTTTCAAGTTGTTCTAAGACTAAATCAGAAAATTCACGACGCTTACGGTGGTCCAATGGCTACAGTTTTTGAGTGAGAACAATTCTAAATGGACCCAAGCCCAAATCCTATCTCAAAATTCGCCAAGTTGTGATTTGATACAATCCCAATTTTCGAGAACATCTTGGAATCGACAACACTTGACTGAACGGCAGCAATATTTTCATTACTTAGAGTGTTTTTTTGCCTTATTGGCACTTAAACATTGTGTAAAGATAATATAACGCACGATTCATTAAGGACCTCACATACACCTACCAATCATATACAGTAAAGTCAGCCGAATGCTCGAAAATCCTCGTAATAGTTATATGGAGAATACTTGTTTGGGGGCTCGTGGAAGTCTTGACCTTATTCAAGCCATTTTAGAAACACAGAATTACTATTGTCAGGAAAGGTTTCTGTCTGAATTTCAATTGTATATCTCACACATTAACCGATATTTTCGTTCAAAAGTCAACTACAGATACTGGATCCACATACTCGGTACCTAGGGGCTTGAACAGTTTTGTTTGTCTTTAAGCAATTTTTGATCATAAGGTGGCATACTTTATCAGTGCAAAGTTTTAGCCTTTTATATCGATTACTTCCTGAATTGTGTACTGGAAAGTGAAAGAATTCAATGGAATTTAAAATTGTGCTATAGGGGAAGTAGGTGTGGATGTAGTCCGACTTCATCCATATGAGAAGAATGCTACGTACTAATTTTAGCCGAAATCGGTTGAACGAGTTCGGAGAAATGTGATTTCATCAAAATATGGGCGGTACCACGCCCATCGTCCTATTTTCACACCGGGTTCTATAAAGTCCTCTCATAATAATCCGGAGGTAAAATTTAATGTCGCTGACGTAAGCCCCTTTAAGTAGGTCCCTTTAGCAGGGTGGAATGGTACCGTTATTTGGAGAGTGAGTGGGATTATCTTCCGATTTCACCCATATTCACACTATTGGTAGGAAAATTTGGTTATTGTAGTTTTAGTAGCCACACCCACTTTTCGAAAAATTTTTGCCCACAAGTGCCCGTTCGTACTGTGATCATATGTACCAAATTATAGTTTTATATCTTAATTTTGTGCTTAGTTATGACACTTCATATGTTTTCGGTTAATGACATTTTGTGGGTGAGGCAACGAACTCGAATTTTTTTTACACTAAGACGGATGGACAGTCACCCGCATTTGAACTCGACTCTTCATCTTGGTCGTTTAGATATATGTACATAACCTTATATCTATCATGCTTAATTTTATGTGCTACATACAACTATTAGGTGAACAAAACTATAATACTCTGTGGCAAAAGGTTGGAAGACTATAAAAATACCGGTCATCACATATTAAAAATGGCCTACACGAGAGTTAAAAATCATATCAGCCCTATTCCAAAGCGAGGTCTTTATATTTAGCCCTACTTAAGTAGTCCCAAGTCGATTTTAATGCAATGGTTAAGTTTTGGATAATCGAAACAATCATTTCCATAATTTTAACGATATTTTTAGCATTTCGGAGATTGGTGCATCGTTGACATCAAAATTACGTAAACAGTTTCTTGACTATAAACACTAATCATACTTTGAGAAGACAAACTGTAAAGTATGGTCTATTTGATTTTTGTTTGGTTTTAACCGAGTGAATGCTGTTAAAGTGCCCACGTCAACGAGGATTGAGAAAGTAGGAAAATTGAATACGAAAAACCTAAGCTACGCTCGATTGTTAAAACCCCAAAGAAAATACAAGACCGATTTGACTTCGTCGGTGTGAATAGACACTTTAATTTTTTTTTCTATGGTACACAAGAACTAAAAACAAATTTTACGGAGCGAATTACTCAGTAGGTACATAGTGCTTTCCTAAGTAAACAGGACTTAAAAAAAACAGAACAAATGGTTTTTTTGCCAAAATCAATTTATTTTATTCGAAATAATTTCTATCTGCTTCAATACAGCTTTTTGCACGGTCCAAAAGCATGTCGAACGAGTGTTTTAGCTCGTTGGCCGGTATAGCCGCAAGTATGCCGATGCAAGCCTTTTGTATGGTTTCTACGTCGGCATAACGCTTTCCTTTCATGGGCAAATGCATTTTTCTGAAAAGCAGGAAGTCTCACGATGCCATATCAGATGAATACGGTGAGTGGTTAATGGTTAAATGTGATTTTTGGTCAAATAATCGGTCACAAGCGTTGATCGATGAGACGGCACATTATCGTGCACCAAACGCTTCAAAACTCCAAAGTAGAATATCGCATTTTGGCCGGGTGGAACAAATTCTTTGTAAACAATACCCTTGGAATCAGCATTGTCTTCACTTTTGACTTCTCCATGCGCGGTTTTTTGGGTTTCGGCTCGTCCGGTGGCTTCCATTCAGCACTCTGGCGTTTCTTTTCGGGATCATATTGGAAACACCACGTTTCGTCAACAGTCACAATATTGTAAAGGAAGTTTTTGTCCTTTTAACCACTTTAATGATGTCCTTCAATGTTAGATTCCGAGCAATTTTTAGTCGTTAGTCAATTTGTACGGAACAAACCGTGCAAACACCTTTTGTAAGCCCAAATATTCGGTCAAAATGGGATAAATTGATGTTTTGGAGATGTTCAATTCCATTTCCATCAATTGCAATGATGTCGGCTGATTTTTGACGAATTCACGCACAGTTTCGATGGAATTTCTGCTGATCACGGATTTTGATTGGCCCACATGTTGATCATCATTTACGTCCTCACGACCACTTTGAAAACGTTGAAACTACTCGTGCACTCTGCTACGGGACAGGCAATCATCGCCATAAGCTTGTTTTATCAATTGAAACGTTTCGGTAAAAGTTTTACCAATTTTAAAACAAAATTTGATATTGGCTCTTTGTTCGAAGCTCATTTTCGCACCGATAACACAAACATACTGACACTTAAAACGCAATAACTTCACTTCCAATCAATGAAAAGTCATGAAATTCTCACTAGACAATCGATAAAGATAGCAGATTCTAACGCATCAGTCGACATGTAGATCGCACCACCGGGGGCGCTAGATTCCTGTCCTGTTTACTTTGGAAAGCACCGTATATATAAAGCTAACGATTCACCGAGAGCATCCAATTAAATATAGTACAGATAGTATTGGAATTCATGATAGGAGTATTTATTTCTATATATATGAAATATGAGCCCATGTAACTCCGACTACGCAGTGCTGTATAGACTAAGTATGGTATCTAAAAGTGAAGCTATTCGAGCGCTGTTACTTGCTAAAACTATAAGTCAAGCAAAAATTTCAGTTTTCATGTTACAAACTTTCTTTAAAATTAAGTTTTGAATGCAACATTAACCTCGAGAACTTCAGTTGAGGCTACAAAGTGATCACTTAATTCTCAGCACGATATGCTTTCTATTATTATTTTCAGCGCTGGTTTATCGTACTTCTGCTTTGTGCGTAACTGTATAATTATTTCTTTATATTAAAACTAAGTACATAAATACGAGTACTCGAAAATGTGAATCATAAAATTGTATTGCCTCTACTGCTCTCCTGCCAAATTTTATAAAAGAAAATGGAAAATGTTTCGAAAAAGTTACTCCTAACGCAGCAGCAACTGTTATACAATAGTCACTGTAGAGATTTCCCAAAGAGATATTTTTAATTCTATTCCGCTGATAAGTTCCGCTGACAATAGAATCCTTTGTCTGCCACAAAAAGTGAATTTAATTGTAAATTCCAGTTAATTGTATTTACGTACGTTTAAGTGCTTCATTTGTGTGTACGTGCATTTGGCTGAGTGAATGTGAGCGTGTGTGTAGAAGTGAACTTTTGCATTTTTTAATGAAATTCCAGAAGATGTGTACACCGTCCCTTGCAATGCAGTCACTAGTCGGATTACACATTCATGCACATGCATATATACTTATTCGCTTATGTGTGTGTGTGTATATGTCATGCCTATGGTAATTATAAGCATAGCAGCCAACTCTCATGCAATTTAAATAATTCCCCAGTAACATTTCCGTTTGCAGTCGCTTTCATTTTCCGCTTGCATTTAGTGCTTGGCGCTAATTTAGCAACACCCCAAGCACTGTACAATACGTCGTTTACACTAAAAATGTGCTAAAATTTAGAAATTAATTTAAAAAATTAAATATTTTGAACAACACATGATTTACATCACTAGATGTCTGCTACATATTTATCTCTTTTGAATAAAGACTCCGGTACGTAATGTATAACACTGATTAAGGCGTTCCTTTGCATTAACAAACGTCTTAATGTGAATGACTATAGAAAGAGATACCTACACAAAGATACAGTTTGATCAAAAGCTGCTTAAAGCAGTGGCCACTAAATGGACGTGGCTGGTCTTGGAACAGCAATTACAAGGTGCTTTCAAAAGTAAACAGCGCCCCCTGGGGGCGTCATCTATATGTCGACTGGAGCGTTAGAATCTGCTATCTTTATCGATTGTTATTTCATGACATTTCATTGATTGGAAGTGAAGTTATTGCGTTTTAAGTGTCAGTATGTTTGTGTTTTCGGTGCGAAAATGCCCTTCGAACAAAGAGCCAATATTAAATTTGGTTTTAAAATTGGTTAAACTTTTACCGAAACGTTTCAATTGATGAAACAAGTTTATGGCGTTGATTGCCTATTCCCAAAATTAAATTTGGTTTTAAAATAGGTAAAGCTTTTACCGAAACGTTTCAATTGATGAAACAAGTTTATGGCGTTGATTGCCTATTCCCAAAATTAAATTTGGTTTTAAAATTGGTAAAACTTTCACCGTAACGTTTCAATTGATAAAACAAGTTTATGGCGATAATTGCCTATCCCGTAGCAGAGTGCATAAATGGTTTCAACGTTTTCAAAGTGGTCGTGAAGACATAAATGATGATCAATATGTGGGTCAATGAAAACCCGGGATCACCGGAAATTCCATCGAAACTGTGCGTGAATTCATCAAAAATCAGCTGAAATCGATATTGAAATTGATGGAAATGGAATTGAACATCTCCAAAACATCGATTTATCGCATTTTGACCGAACATTTGGGCTTACGAAAGGTGTTTGCACGGTTTGTTCCGCACAAATTGACTGACGACCAAAAATTGCTCAGAATCCAACATTCGAACGACATCTTGCGACAGATTATTTGACCAAAAATCACATTTTAACCATTAACCACTTCCCGTATCCACCTGATATGGCACCGTGCGACTTCTTTCTTTTCAGAAAAATGCATCTGCCCATGAAAAGAAAGCGTTGTGCAGACGTAGAGGCCATTCAAAAGGCTTGTACCGGCATACTGGTGGCTATACCGGCCAACGAGCTAAAACACTCGTTCGACATGTTTTTGGACCGTGCAAAAGGCAAATTGATTTTTCCGAAAAAACCATGTTTTTTTTTTAAGTCCTGTTTACTTTGGAATGCACCTTGTATATAGCCACAAATTTGGTCCTGAGATTATGTCATGATAGACTCAGCTTAATGTGAATTATGTGCTGAGGTTGAGTCCACGGTTTTTCATTCCTTAGCATATGACCTGCCTTAGAACGTAATATAATATGGATTTGCTGGAGAGTGCAATAATTCTAGTGAAAGGCGACCGCTTGAGGCCGCTCGAACCGGTTTCGACCTTCGCTTTTAATTTAAATTAATCAAAGACATTATTTGTGTGTGAATTTTGATTTAATTTCAATTTTGGCTACTATAAAGACTTATCGTATGGATCTTAAATCTAATTATTCTACTGGCATTGCTCACTATAATCGTACCACTGTGCGCTGACACATGCAGCGCTACAGCCTCCGCACAATGGCGCTGTGGTGCTAAGGCACAACGCAGTCAACGCTTGAGGACGCATGTAGACTAGTGCTAATTTCAGTGTCTATGTATGGATTCTACGTTAATACGAGCACATATTGCATGCACTAACTCCACGGCGTGTCGACTTAATGCCACAACGTTGGTACACTTTTCGACTGCTGAGGTGGATGAGCAGCGATGGCGTGGTCGACAATGACAATGGTGCTTCAAAGGCACTAGGAGGTAATTGTCAAACTATACGTACACACAAATGTCGTGGCGGTAGTATATAGAAACTGCAGTATACATAGTGCGACGGGAGCGCGAAGTGGCGCGCAGCGCTTAAAACGTGAGTAGCTATTTCCTTGCCAACTTGGCCAACACGACACTGTAATAACAATAAATTCGCCAGATTGTGAGTTTTATATCTCGTCGGTCAATTATATTGAAAAGTTTGAATACAGTGGAGTGGAGTACGAGTTGTAACCAAACAAGTTGGACACCGCTGGTTTGAGCGCTTATTTAGCTTGAAAAGCCGGTTTGCATATGGCGGTGATAATTGTGTCAGAACAAGGGTGACGCAAGGAACTGCTTCGGATTGAATTTGTGTAAATACTCGAGCACATAGTAGTTGAGAGCGACTTGGCTGGGCTAATGTTGTAGCAGCCGATAGAGGGCGCGCAAACTAAATAGAAAATTATTCCTATGCTGTGTGTATTCCTGATGCACTCATCCTTGCTGTCACGGCAATGTTTAGTTTGCTTTTAACTTCTTAAACTAATATTTCCACTATATTCCCAGCCGCTAAACTCTTACCGACCAAGTGTACATAGTTTGTAGTGGTTCTTCACTTACATAGACATTGTGTATGGCGGCCTCCTCACTTAACCCTCTACCGGCTTTGTAGTCGCTGGATGCGTGTGTGTGAGCTTTGTGTCCACTGCATTTAAATTGCTCCCTTAGCTCTAAGTGTCGCTATGCGCTTGGCCGCCGCTGTTATCTAGGGAACTTACTATGGACACGAAGCAATTACTATCACTTTGTTTGCCCGATTACATATGGCTCAGAGCGCGTTGATATGGTGCAGCTTGAGGATAAATGCGAGCTGGTAAATGCAATTTGTCAAAAGCAATAGTTGTGGATGTTACGAAGTCAGTAGTTATGAATTAGATATACATTTTTGTAGTGGTTAATATTTAGTTTTCGAAGTCGTTCCAATTGTTTTGTATTCTTTTGTGGCACTTGAGAGAGTAAAAAAATATTAATATCTGATTTCCATAGAAGAACTCATCCAGTTAACATAAACAAAAATGGAATTTATTCTAGCTGACTCGCAGGGTTGTTTCTATTCTATTGTTCTCTATCGGAATACAGTTTTTCTTCGAAGAACACCGTGAACATGGTTTAAATGTTAGAAAGGGTGATACAAGTAAAGGTACTTTGTTCAGTAGCCTATTTTGACACATTGCTCGTGAGTCGTGTCAAAATTTGATGTCATTTTTGTTCAGTATTGTTTAGCATATCATCATGGAAAGACTTATCTCTGAACATCGTTTAAAACTCCTTCAAGTTTATTACAAAAATTCACGTTCTGTAAGGAATGTGTTTCGCGCATTTCGTTCAATTTGTGGTCAACATAATCCGCCTACTGAGCGTACTATTTGCAACACCATCACCCATCTTGAGACCCAGCGTTCATTACTGGATAATATTTGACCGAATATCCCACGTGCAGCATGCAGTGAAGAAAAGAGTATACACAAAGATCGTGAAGAGGTGATTCAGCGCCGTTCGTAGCAACTCGGACTGACTTATGAAATGACTTGGAGCAACTTGTGGAAGAACTTAAGCCGCTCGAACTGCGCCAAAAGCCATCGCTACGCATGGACTCTTAAAAAGTTCAAGAAGATCCAACGTTTTCGAGCCAAATTTTGTTCAGCGAAGAGGCCCATTTCTGGCTCAATGGGTATGTATGCAAACAATCAAAATTGCCGCATTTGGGACGAAGAGTAATCAGAAGAGCTGCCGTTTCATTCAGAAAAAATAACTGTCCGTGAACGTCAATGGTGACCATTATCGTGATGTTGGCGACATTTGGTTTCTACAAAACATATCAGTCAATGGATTTATTGAGAGAACACTTCGATGAGCAGATAATTTCAAGGTTTGGAGCGGCAGATTGGTCACTAAGATCGTGTGATATCACACCGTTTGACATTTTCTGGAGGGACATGTAAAGTCTGAAGTCTACGCGGACAATCCCGCTTCGATTTAGGTCTTGCAGCAAAACAGCGCTCGTGTCCTTCGCCAGACACGCAATCATCGAAAATTGGACACAACGAATAGGCCATCTGAGACGTAGCCGCGGCCAACATTTGAAGAAGATAATCTTCAAAAAATAACTGCCATAGAATGTTCTTTCGAACTATAATAAACATTCCCCTTTATATTTGAAGTTTCTGTGTTTGTTTTTCTAAGTAGGAAACCTCGAAATGGTGTTGGTTGATGCTTGTAATTGCAGATCCGCTCCGCTTTCTTATACCTTGCCTTTGTGGGATCGGATCGAAAACGATGTAGTATTTCTTCTATTCTTTATATATCCGTTGACATTATTCGTACAAATAGATCATAATAAACCTTCGGAGTTCGTAAATAATTATTTAAATATCGATGAGAGAGTTATTGTAAATTGTTCTCAAAAAGCAGTAGTGAGAGTCGGGTGGTGAAATTTTTTTCTCTGAGAGCAGCAACTTCTACTACCATCAATTGAATCGTACAGTGTTCTGATGTAATTGTAGTTTCTAAAAGCAAAATTTTCTTAGAGCTCTTTGAAAGTTCTAAATCTGTTTTATTTATACTAAACTCATTCATAAACCTTTACTTATATTAAATCTGATGTTATTCAGTATTCAAAAAGCATATCAATGGACTCTCTTTGGGCATATAAATCACAAATTTGTCGCTTATGCAACCCACAGCGGGAGAGCACGTGCAAGTGGCGCAGAAAGCCATCAAATATTTATTTCACTTCCATATGCATATAACTCCTCATGTTGCGGAGTAAGAATATTAAAGTAATGGATTTCCCATAGACAAATATGGATTTGTTTACGATTGTATCATCTCGAAGTTGCCGCTTATATTATATTATAAGCATCTTGGGCCAGCCAATGAGTATACATATCTACTTGCAATATTTTCTGGAGGGAATCAAAAGCTGAACTCATTCACTTAGTTGCAAGGTAGGTTGCAACATGATGTCGCTTCCCTTTGCAGCGCTTTTCATTTAACTTTTGCTCATTTGCCACATTTCCCCGCTCTACTGGTCTATACTAGTACACTCGTTCCCTTTCGTTTTGCGCTTCAAATTAAATCACAAATCAAAAATCAATTTCAGTTATTACGACGATTTTCAATTTAACTAAATTTGTTGTGCCACATCTACATATGTGTGTGTGCGCTGCAATGTAACGTTGCGAAGAGTCGAAAGGAAAGTAGAAGAAATGGCAAAAGTTACTTTGCTGCTCTTCAGCGCCACGCCTCTTCATTTTACCAGCGCGTCACCGCGACCCTTCGCCTGCTTGCGGAAAACTGCATGCTGCCACACATCTTGCCATGCTTCATTGCGCAGATTGAATTCGACAAGATTATCGGCAACAACATAAACAACAAGACATGGCAATTTTTTAACTCCGCTACTTTAGCGTTTTCATATTCGCTGCCAGCAGCGGTGTTATCAACATCATCATCCACATTTAAATTTGATAAACATTTAATGGAATTAAATCAGCAGCATTTCTATCGGCAAGCTGGGGTATGTATATACCCTGAGATATATGTGCAACATGCGGCAACATTCAATCTGGCATTTAAATTGCAATTTTTATGAGTGGACACATGCTGTGTGGCAAGTACTATGTGCATGTATTTATGTATGTGTGAACCTCCTTCCCCCCAGATTTCTTTTTCGCGATACTCTATTTATACTCTTGCTGCTTCAGTATTCCCCATCATTCTCCGTCTGCGTTTCCTCTCGCCTTTCCCATGGGTTGTTGCAACATTTCCGGCTATAAATATTCACTTAGTTGCTGTACGAATATTGCAGCAGTCTCATCAAATGTCAGTCGAATTGCAAATATGGTAGATAAACCGTTGCGCAAGTGAACGGGAACACACATTCACACGTACCGTTAAATAAATATTATGCGCATTGAAGCATTAGTTTCATCGACAAATAGTCAGCATTCGTTGGTTAATTCATATTGAATGGTTTGAAATCAAATTAAATCGACATTAAAATCGCTTAAATCACTTAAACTATATCTGTACATATTCGCACATAAATAACTTGCATTTGCTATACGCACCCTGTAGGAAATGTAAACATGCAGCACTGAGTTGTTCAAAGCTACTTTTAGGAAATCAGAACTTGAACCCTGGTCAGACTCTAATATAAATACAGACTGTAGTAAAATTATTGTACTTCGGCTTCTTCGTATGTGTTCTTCTAAAAGAAAAATTTTCTCGTGATAGACTAATACCTGTATGATGACACCATGCAAAACTTAACTCAACAAATTTACTGAATAATATTTGTAGTCTGTTTTTTCATTACTCCGCCAGTTTTAAACACCAACGTTAATAAGGTAAAAATGTGGTGAAACCACGACATTGTTCACTGTCTTTATCGATGCTGTTTTTCGCAATGGTAGACAGCACTTTCTAAGTTCAAGTCCAATTTGTACTCTTGCAACACCGATACTTATGCAAACGTTATAGTTTGTACTGAAGTTAGAGGTCAACAAGCTTTAAAAATATATTATTGATATCTTTATCTTTACCACAAATATGATTTTTATTATTTTGGTAAATGTATCAAGGATATCCGAAAATTCGAGGAGTTTGAGATTTCATGGAAAGCTCTAGCGGGATTCTAGGTTATGTTATATATACAAATCTAGGCTCGGAAGTCTCAAATTATGTTAATTCCATCTTTCGAATTTAAAGCCTTATTATTTTCCCATTTTCAAACTTTAGAAACGGCTCGTTCATAGTAGTTGAAGGTACGTAGGTTGCCTTTTATATTTCGTGATTAGAGAACAAAATCAAATATTAATCTCTTTATTGTTTTACGAAATATTCTCAATTACAATCCCTTCACTTTTGCATGCGACTGAAGGACTCAGAGTCAGAGATTAATAATCGTTTTTTATGTATAAATCCACAATTTATCACCTGTCATGTTGTTATAGACGTATTTCAAAGCATCGTTAGCGTATTTTTTAAATATTTTTCTGGGCCAAAGGCAACCTACGTATAATTACTTAAAAAATTTCTGGTCGAGAACTGCGTCAAGATTATTTAATTTGCTTTGGCCTACTTTCTCGTGAGTGGTAATCAATTGCTTCAAGCAACCCTTGAAGGAGGTGTATTGATTACTGTAGAAGAAGTTTGCTCTTACTCCTATTTCCCCCTTTGATCCGTAGATGGGTATGTAGATATCGCCGAAAACCCTTGTGTTTAATTTCTCATGGATCTCCTACACTCCTTCGAATTACCAATTTAACCCGGCTTCATAAAATGCCGAGCCTGTTTCCAATTAGTTTAACTTCAATTACAATATTCTCTCACACTTCAACGTTCCTAAAGGGCATTTTCATATTAAACATAATACAGTTATTTACTCTTGGTGCGGTCAATCGAACAGGAAATAAGCGTCAATTTAATCACAGCTAAGTTATCGAAGCAACGCACATTTGTTGCTGCCGATAGTTACGTTTCCGGCAAGAGTGAGAGCGCTCAGTGAAAAGGGGGTTTGACCGACATACTACCGCTTTTATAATTTAATTTAATTGATAAGAATAAATTGTATTTATAGAATTTACTTATCTGCCAAATCACTTAAAACTTAATGAAGCAGATAAACAAAGTAGTAATTACGACACTTCCATCAGAGAATTGTTAATTAGATTTCTCCTTGATGAATAATTTATTTTAATTTCTTAGATTATGATCTTTAATTGGACGAAACTAAGATGATGGGATTTTTCGTTTTGAATTTTCACGCTCGAAAGCTTTGGTTGAATTTGCTTCTCTTGTTATACGGAACTTGGTTATTCAGTTTTTAAGGGGTACTTCTTTGTCGAAGAAACAATGGGAAGTTTTGTTTTTTTAGGTATGTAGCAATTATTTCATTACACGAATGTTTTTATTTTTTGATAGTACACTTTATTAGCAATGTTTGTACGAAATTTCGTGGAAAAATATCAAATAGTTTTTAAGGGGTGGCTGTTTCACTTAGAGGCCTTGTTTTGGCAGGTCGAACAAGTCAACTGAAACCATAAAAGTAAACAAATTTCATTAGTTTAGTGTAATTCCTTGTGCTTGAACGATCGTTTTTATGATTTTTTTTTTGTGCACACGGGAACGTTTTATGCAAAAAATTAACTTTTTGGTCACTAGAAATTTCACTAAAAAATTAATTTCGCCAAAAAAAAAGTTTGTGTGTAAAAAGTCGATCGTTCAAGCACAGAAAATAATTTGAAGAAAATCGGTTCAGTAGTTTTCCGTCAATCCATGACACCGCAAAGTCATTTTTCAAAAAACACCATTTCGAGATATTCGCACGTGACGCTGGCCGCTCGGGTTTGGGGCCGCGACGAGGCGCGTGGTTAGAAGTGCTGTAACTTTTTTTCTCCTGCCCAAATCTCTATGAAAATTTGAGAAAATGTTCTCAAGGAGTTGTTATTTAAGATAAAGCAATAAAAAATTTCGATTTTTTGAAATTAAAAAAGGTATATAACCTCTTAATTTCAAATTTGCGGAGAGACAACATTCATTACACGAATTGCATCGTTGGCGGCGAGTTGAAAAAGCTGAAAATACTAATTTCGATCTCTCCGTTTTTTTATGGGACTGCATAAATAAATTTAAGTTCATCTTCTTTCTCTTTATGAATATATTTTCTTTATTTATAAAATGGAGTGACTTAAGTATTTCTAAAGGAGAGGGAACTTACCTCATCCTATTCTTCCTGCTACTGCATCCATTCTTCTTCGGACAATCTTTCCTCGGGGCCTGCCAAAAGTTCAAAACTAAACTGCTATGGAAAATTTTTCATTTTCCAGCCTCATCTAGTGCAATATGCATGAAATAAGTTGAAGTGAAAGACCCACTTGATTCATTGATTATAACCTAATAAGTTTTGTGCCATTTCCATAGATTGATCCAGCCAGATGTCGACTGCATGTTGCAAGTATCAATTGAATTGGGGTAGAATCGACCCGTTTCTATCTATTGTATTAACTTATATCATGCCACATACTAATAGAATGTCCACTGGATTTCATTAAGGTACCTCACATATAATCCCCAATCATATACACGCTCTCTCATTTTGAATAAGAAAACTCATATATTGGTCGATATATGCAGACAAAGTCATCTATAAGTTCGAAAATCTTTCTATTAGGTATATGAGGGTATAGAGGAGGAAGTATTGACCCGATTCAACCCATTTTTAACGTGCAGACATTGTCTCATTGTCCAAGAAAATTAGTCCTGAATTTCAATAAAATATCTCACACATGGACCGCTGGAATTACATTTTGATTTGTGTCTTGGAAAGTGAATGAATCAAATGGAATTTAGAATTGTGCTGTATGGGAAGTAGGTGTGGTTATTGTCTGAATTCGCCTTTTCATACTGTGATATAGGATTGTGGGAAGAATGCCGTTTTCCATACAAAACTGCCTTACCATGTCAGAGGTAAAAAAAATTTCTCAGAAGATGCAAAAAACAAATACCCCGCTGAACAGCTGAAAAATAATTCAAACCTGTTTTTTTCTGACGCTATTACGAAATAATATTACAGGTAGACGAAAATATGGAAGAACGTGCTACATTTTTCCAAGCGTTAGTAAGAAAGTTTTTTGTCATTTATGTATCTTTGCTTTTTAAATCTATTTAATGCAAATTTATTTCAGCCTACCCGCTACGCTTGATCATGGCGCATATCCACTCAACCCAAGCAAATTAAAGCCTACCTCATACGTCCATAAAAAAACAGTCGGGTAAGTAAATAATTTGTACTTAATGGAACTTTCTCATCGGCAAAAGTAATTGCATTCACCAGTCTTTATTAAAAAATACCTTTACTTGTCGCAGAAAGCCAATATATTCCTCAATGCCAATTAACCATAATTTAATTAAATACACGCTACTAAAGTGCAACAACAACTGCAACTATAACGGTTGCATACACACATACAAACATGCATATTACGCATATGCGTGCTGAGCCGTCTTGCAATAAGCGGATTTATATGCCTGTAACGGTGAAACTCACGCCATACGCCTACATGTATGCAGCGAAATTTGCATTAATCTCATTTAAAGTTATAATTGCGGATTCTTTATTTAATTTTCATGCACCTAATTAGTGCGAAGCCGTGTCAGCGTATGTTGGCAAGTGTGTGCAAGAAAAATTGAAATGAAAGGAGGTACAAAAATCAGAAGCGTCTACTTGCTGAGCTGAAATAAAAGTGAAATGAAATTTGAAAGCGAAATTTCAGTGCGCAAAAAGAAAAGCAACAACAAAAACACTCGGCGCATATATAGAAATGCAAATAATACTGCGAATTTGTATGTAGTTGTACATGTGTGAGCGCCGAAGCACATGTTTACCTATATTACCGTTAGTCTCAAAGCCATTGCAAACATTTGCATTATTTTCAGCGCCAGCTGCCATGGGGTTGCCTTCTATTTGCACAAATATGTGTTTTTATTTGCCATTATTTGAATTCGTTTCGTTAAAAATAGCTTAGCGGTTTTTATAATATCCAAAAGGATTTTCCAAATGCATTTCCCTAATTAACAACTCGCATTTTGCATCACCGAAAACACAGTAATTCCGTTTGCGGCCAGCTATTTGCCGCATTTATGAAAGCGCCGACATGCATTTGCACATTTACGCAAACAAAAACGGTGACTGTATAAGTGTATAGACCGTTACACATACAACTAAAACATGGGCTTTGCTTTCAACTACTCAGGTAAACAAATGGGCGAGCGAAACCTTACTGTGGCTTTGTTTTACATACATTTGTATTTGTGTGGGGGTGGGTATATAACTGTAAATATTTATGTGTATGACTGTACACTGATGTGTGTGTAACTATATAGGTTCAATTGCATATACCTACATGCTTGTCCTTGCCATAACTGCAGTGGCGGAAAAGCCATGAGTTGTTGCAACGAATCCAACGGCATATTACACGTCTGCAAAGGAAGTAGCAAACACAACAACGAAAATTACAAAGTAAACAATAAATAAAATATAGTGAAACAACAAGATGGAACACACAAAAGATCTTAACGCGTGCGCACACAGGAAATCCGACATGTGTTGCATGCCTCGCGTTCTCAAAGTCAGAGTTTAATGGAAACTACTTGTAAATATTATATAGTTCTAAACACATATACATACACATATATGTTTTTATGTAAATATGTGCAATTTACCCTTTACACCTTAGCCATTGGGATTTTCGCTTTTGCTGCTTCACTTGCTCGTTAGGATCCTGCTCGTTCGCGCGTCGGCTACCTTTTCGCTTGGTTGACTAGTTATCCTTGCATTCGTAAAGCTACGCGGCGTCCTCGCATAGAAACCAAACCACACCGGTGTTTTTCGCTTAAAAAAGAGGTTTTAGCAGCTAAAATGTTGTACTTTGTGCGCAAAGAAGGTCTTAAGCGAAGCGTAATTATTAGAGTGGGCTGATTTTGAGCAGATTAAATTATTTTAAGAGTGCAGCGCTTTCTGCGAGACTGGTCAAGAGAAAAGTTATGCATTTTTTACACGATTTTTGATTATTTAAAGAAAGCCATATTAAACCATCTACTCTTTGCTCACGAAGAAAGAAAAGAAAAGCGATTAGTAATTTAAACATTTGAGTACCGCAGTAAAAATGTGGTTTGCTTTTGTTGTGCAGATCACTGGCATCACATACAAGGTGCGTTCCAAAGTAAACAGGACTTTAATTTATTTTATTCAAAATAGTCTCCTTCAGCTTCAATACAGCTTTTTGCATGATCCAAAAGCATGTCGAACAAGTGTTTACTGGCCGGAATGGCCGCCAGTATGACAGTGCAAGCCTTTTGAATGGCCTCTACGTCATGACCAAAATGCATTTTTCCGAAAAGGAAGAATTCGCACGATGCCATACCGGGTGAATACGGGTAGTGGTTAATGGTTAAAATGTGATTTTCGATCAAATAATCGTCCTTCGAATGTTGGATTCTGAGGAATTTTTGGTCGTCAGTTAATTTGTGTGGAACAAACCGTGCACACACCTTTCGTAAGTCCAAATGTTCGGTTAAATTGCGATAAATCGATTTTTTGGAGATGTTCAATTCCATTTCCATGAATTTCAATGTGTGATTTCGGCTGATTTTTGATGAATTCACAAACAGTTTTGTTGGAATTTCCGGTGATCACGGATTTTGTTTTGCCCACATGTTGATCGTCATTTATGTCCTTACGACCACTTTGAAAACGTTGAAACCACTCGTGCACTCTGCTACGGGACAGGCAATCATCGCCATAAACTTGTTTTATCAATTGAAACGTTTCGGTAAAAGTTTTACCAATTTTAAAAATTTAATGTTGGCTCTTTGTTCGAAGCTCATTTTCGCACCGATAAGACAAACATACTGACACTTAAAACGCAATAACTTCACTTCCAATCTATGAAATGTCATGAAAATCTCACTGGACAATCAATAAAGATAGCAGATTCTAACGCACCAGTCGACTTTAGATGGCGCCTTTAGAGGGCACTACATTAAAAAAGTCCTGTTTACTTTGGAAAGCATCTTATGCTATTGACTTGCAACTATGAGTGATGATTAATGTTTTATAATGTCGTTATCGAAATGCTTTGCTCAATTACGGCACTTATTTAATGAACCATCCATGTCTTCCAACCATAAAAAATGGTATATCCTTTATATATTTTTGCGATCAAACCATTTGATTTACAAGTAGACAACATTTAAGTAAACACTCTAAGAGAAGAGTTTTTGGGGTTCGGGGTTTTGTCATTATTAATCATAGTAAATATATTTTGATTAAAAAATTCGAGTAAAAGGGCGCTCTCTTGACTCTCTTCGACAAGTACATCGAGTTGTCATACTTATAATCTGAAAATGGAAGTGAAATAGATAAAGTGGCAAAGTAGACGCTGCTAAATATTGCAAATGGTTTTGGAAAGCCGTTGCATACTAATATAAAAGAAAATACTCTTTCAAGTGTAGCTTATGGATTCCCATTTCTCACCAGGTAAGTCATCTTTTAGCACATTCTTGTATTGTTCGCCTCTTGTTAATTTAATGCAGTTTAATCTTTTAAATCTACAAGCTGCCGTAAAATAATTATGAAGCACAGACAGCGCCATGTAAAGTTCATTTGTAAGTATACGGTGGAGGACTACGACATTGAATCGCTTCTCTACGAAACGGATGTCGTTACAAAAATACCACAAACATGGACACATAAACATATTATATGTACAAGGTCTGTCGCAAAAGAAACAAAACTTTTTAAATATAACTGTTTCTGGTGGCTCCACCTGTTGGTGGGTATATGAAATAAAAAGTTTGATCTCTTGTTGACATTTCGTAAAAATTTTAAGACAATTGGATAACAACAATCGATCTTATCGATCAAAAAGTGACAGCAGCTTTCGGTCATCGGTCGCAAAATGCATTTTGAACAAAGAGCAAATATTAAATTTTGTTTTAATCTTGGGAAAACGTTTACTGAAATATTTCAAATGATGAAAAAAGTTTATGATGATCAGTGCCTATCCCGTAGTAATGTGCATGAGTGGTTTAAGCGATTCCAAGAAGGTCGTGAGGACCTGTGTGACGATCAGAAGTCGGTCGTCTTCAGAAGTCAAAAATAAAGACAATGCTGTTTTGTTTTTGCGATTCCGAGGGTATTGTACACCGAGAGTTCGTCCCACCTGGCTAAACGATTAATGCTGTGTTTTATCTGGTGTTATGAAGCGTCTTTTGTCACACATTCGTCGTGCTCGACCACAATACCATGAGGTAATCCGTCGACGCTTGTCACTGATCTTTTGACAAAAAACTCCCTATTAACCATTAATCACTCACCCTACTAACCTGATCTGGCACCCTGTGATTTTTACCTATTTGGAAAACTTCATTTGCCCATGAAAGGACACTTGTTTCAGGACATTTCAGCTATCCAAAAGGCGACGACCGATATTCTCAAGAGCATTCCGAAAAATGACCTTAAACACTCATTTGAAATGCTAATTGACCGGGTTAAACGCTGTATCGAAGCACAAGGAAACTACTTTGAATAAAAAATATAACTTTTGAAAAATATTAATTTTTTGTTGTTTTTTTAACAGTCCTGTTTCTTTTGCGACAGACCTTGTATAATAGGAAATGTCATACTAATTGTGAAAAAAGGTTTGTGGATACATGTAATTATCGAAATACACTCGAAAAACTTTAGCATCGATGTTTTATTAGAAAGTATATTTAAAAAATAGTTTTGCTAGCATCCTACGAAAACTGTTTGGCTGAAATCATTACAAAAAAAACCATTTTAGAAGCAGGCGGACATCGTACTAACCCCAACTTCAGTCAGAGTATTATCTTTCTACTAACCGAACAGTGTTTTGGGATCAAGATGATAAAATGTTGCTAAGGCTTTTGAACCTGACAGCACGAAAATATCGATTCTTAGTCAAGTCGGTTAAGTTCCTGTTAAATCCCTCACCTTTATATCACAAAAACTGAGAACGTCTGGTTAGTTAATAGCGAAACTACAATCATCTATTGAATATTCAAGTTCTCTTCTAGAAGAAGTCGCAGATGACCAAGGCATTATCGTTACTGTCTTTACATTTATATTTCTGAACTCCCAATACTAAGTTCTCTCCTGTAATATCTCTACTATGGTAAAAGCTCACGATTATATCTTATGTTTCCATTTCACTCGGTGCATATTTTCCTCTTAATTATAGACTGTCAATGTTAATAATATTTCGACATAACGGTAAACAACACCAACAGCCAAGAGAGGTATGTTGATAACGACATGTGGTTTAGCGAAATATGTTGCTCCAATCGACAATGTGTGGCAGTTAGAGGGATATGTTGCACTGAAACACACTTGTATAAACATACACACAAAGATATTAGTTACATGCATGCGACATATTATGACTATGACGGCGAGAAATGTTCGCCGCAAGGCCAATGTTCACGCTGCAATGGAGCGCTCCTAATGAGGAACATAACTTTGTCTAGAAGCTGAGAGGATACACACAATATACAATATGTGGGGATAAATACATACAAAAATTTGGCTATGTCAAAGTGTATTATTACAAAAACATGATTATTTTCATCATCACTAATGAATATCTTGGAGCAAAGTAAAATATGGTAATTAAATCAATTTTATTTAACTCTTTAAATGTTTAAACGCTTATCAAGTTTTAAGCAAAAAATACTATGGAAAATCCAGGATTTACTACCTGTCTATGGACTGTAGACTCTAGTAATAAGTAGCTTTAAGATCTGAAAAGGCTACAGCTTTCAAAATACTAATTTTAACCGCTAGGTTCTAATATGTAAAATCTTTACTTTGAACGAAACGAAACCATTTAATTCTTAAATTTACATAAAATATGTAAGTAACGTGTGAGCCCTTTACATACTGAAGAAGTATCTAGGAAATATTTATCGTCCCTACTTTTTATCTACGAATGCATTTTCTTCCCCATATTTACATAAAATAAAAACTATGGTCTTGTTGTTGTTGGACCCGTAACTTAGGTAGGGAAGCGCGCAAGCAGCTGACTGCAGGTATGGTTTCAACGAAAACACCCCAACAGAAACTGCTTGGAGAGTTATTCATTATGCTCTTTAACTCGGAGCATACAGGCCTCACTATGTAGATGTTCGATAGGGTACATCTAGAGACATCCCGTTATAATCCGGAGGGCAGTGTTCTGGCATGTTGGAAGATTCCTCGTATGCGCTTCACTGCATCCAGGCGACTATATTGGTGCGATGTACTTAAGGATCAGCTGGTTGATTGCAGCCCGACGTTATTATCATGCAATCATTAGCATACGAGGTGACAGAAGTTCCCACTGGTAGTTGAGAGAGTTTAGATATGTAGAAATTAAACAGCAACGGGGATAGGATACCACCCTGCGGAACCCCCGTTTAAATCTTTTAAACTTAGAGTGTTTTCCTAGTAACAGTATGATTGATTGTCTGCCGAGCGGGTAGTTCATAGTCCACCTCTTCAACTCTGGAAGGAGCGTATATTTTTGGATGTCCTCAAGTAGCGTTGTGTGGTCAAAGGCTATTGACAAGTCCAACGTTACACGGATCGTCCTCTCACTGGATAGTTTTTGGTTGAGGCCATAAACTATTTGGACCTTTATAACGCTAAGCCATGCAGGTGCTTTGCTAGACTCATGTGGGAAGGTCGGTAGTAGCAAGGCATCAAGTGTCCCTGGAGAGGAAAGTTATCGGGCTACAGGAGTTCCCTTTGTAAGCGAGTTTCCCAGGTTTCAGTAGTGGGACCGCTCTTCCGATTTTCCACACATTGGGTATTGGGTATAAAGAGTGGTCAGCGACAGGTGAGGAAGTTTATCCCTATCGAGAATAGGTGCTTTATCATCAGCATGTTTATTCTATGCAAATGGATTTGGAAGATTTTGTTTTATTGATGACACTCCTCATCGATGAAAGTAACTGGTGCGCAGTCTTTTAACATTTTTCGCAGCCGTCGGGTAACTTATCGTTTGGCTACCGAAAGGTGAAGTTTGAATTGCCCGCTAAAATAGCTCGCATATTCCTGCGGGTATTGCCATCGAATTGAATTTCAAATCGGTTATCATGTTTCTTCGGGCTAGACAAAGTCTTAACAGTAGTCCAAAGCTTACTCACTACGGTGGAGAAGTTGCATGCGGATCCGTTTGGTCCGCTTATCCTGATTTACCATTTGCCGAACATCCACATTAAGATTCCTTATTCGGGGATCACGCGGATCGGCATGGCGTAAGGTGTCGCGCTCATTAGCTAAAACAGCTGCTTCGGCTAGTAAATTGAGCGGAGTTCCGCTATTCTTTCAGTGGTGATGAAGCGAGCGCCAGCAGCTGTGATCAGCTGGCAGCTTTAAGTTCGCCAACGATTACCTTCTTAGAAATTGGTAGTGCGGTGAAGGTGGTCTGATGAGAGAGTTAGCATAAGTCGCCAAGTTATGGTATTTTCAAGTGCGCATAATTCTGACGGTGGCTTCGTCATTAATTGTGTAGAATGTCAAATCGTCTATCTGTTCCGCCAGCTCCATCTCCCTAAGGTTATTTGACTGGCAAGAATGCCAAAGATCGTTGTTCCCGTTAAAGTCGCCTAGTACCAAACGTTTTTCATCAATTTTCGCTTCTTAGTATGGCCATTGTAGTAAGTGCCACAATGACCTACCTACTCAGTCTTTGTCCCGTTCATCGCATTACTTGGACGGCGATGATGTCAGCCTTTATTCCAGGTGCATGCCTTCAAATCATAAGCCCTAACACGTTTGCTGGGACGGGTCACAAACCCAGCGCACTCCCAAGTGAATGACGGTCAGAAATCTTTCCTCATCTTTGTTTTTGCCCCCATTATTGTAGGACAATTTTGGGAATCCTAGAACAAACTAAAGTTTAGGCTTAGTAAAAATTGAGCGTTACATCCTTATTTCAAAAAGAATGAAAGCTTTGGCAGCCTAGTTTTTCGAGCAAAATCTTGTTTAGCCACGAAGAACATTTGCACATTGATGGGTAACCAACCCATCGTCAAAATTACCACTTTTGGGGTTCTGAGAACTCATAAGTGATTGTCGAAAAACAACTGCATCTACAAGGTATTACTTTTTGGTTTGGATTTTAGGCTGGAGGCATGATTGGACCATACTTTTTTTGAAAATAAGGCTGGTCCAGCAGTGGCTGTTCCTTGTGCTCGGTATCGCGACATGATAGTACGGTTCGGTTTGCCAAAATTAGATGATATTGATGTGGCCAATATGTGGTTTCAAGAAGACGGTTTGCTTTGTTGAACAGAATTGGCTCCCTAAAACGCGTGATTTAACATCATTAGATTTCTTTTTATGGTGTTATTTAAACTCAGAGATCTATTGAAACAATCCTCAACCCCATCTATTAAAACAGCCCACAATGCGTGCTTTAAAGGAGGAGATGCGACGTTGATATCAATGAAATTCAGACACATTTACGTAGAATAGTAATGGAAAATTTGAATAAAAAGATGCGTATGTATATGGAAAACCGTGGAGGCCATTTGCCCGATGAGTTATTGTATAAATAACCCTATCCTATGTCCTTAATAACTCAATAAAAAAAATTACAATCCAAAGACTACAAACTGTTTTCCATTTAATGCTAATCTTTCGTTAATTATAGGACACCCTTTATTAAGTCCTCTCTTTACTTACAAAGATACATGTGCAAATGACAGGAAAAGTGAAAAAGATCGGACTGAGACTAGATTTAATATATGGATGGATTCCTGAAAATACGTTCAATTAATATTTTTTCTTTATAACCTATTTTTACGAACTATAACTGGCTCAGAATTATTGTGAGTACTCATATTGGCCGCAGATACCAAAAAATTCATTGAGACCTCTATTTCTCTCAATCTTTTTTGTGTATATGTTTAACTTAATACAAGCAAATATATATAATATATTGTCCACCGTGAAATAAGTATTTGATTACGTTTTCATTCTCATTTTTTTAAGCAGTATATCTCTTTATACAAAAGGTCGACTAAGAAATGTATATGTACTCGTGAGTTTCTGTTAGTCAGAGAAGGAGACTTACTATATTTCCTTCTCATGTTACCAGAGACTACAGTAGGTACAAAAAAGTTGCAGTCCTCAATCAATTTAAATTCTTTAAAAATATAATGGCGGTGTAAATTGTAAATTTAGGGAAACCTAATTTTAACTACGGCTTACGAATATCCTCATCCACTACAACCCAATTTGAATGCCTGAACTTCATTATTCGACAATTCGCGCCGCATAAGCCCATTCTAGCCACGCTAATTTCATTACGTTCCATATTCTAAGCCTTTGAGCTGCAGTCATTAGATTTTCGTACACACACAGTTACACATACATTACTATACATATACATATGCATAAGTACATGGGACGTCTATGGCGGATGTTTACTCATGGAATGCCAATGAACTGCCGCCGAACTGGAATGGAAATGAATTTATTGACGCAGACATTTACGCAATCAAAGAGGAGGAAAAAAGCAACAAATAAATTTAGTGGACCGAAAAAGAATTAAAGATTCACTTTCTGAATTCTTCGGAGTTGAAAAATTTATTTCCGTTGCAAGACTAGCAACAGAAACTTTGAATGATTGCCGAGCAGCTGAGGAATAGACAGTGGCAAGCGCAATGCTCCAATTTGTGGCTATGCAAAAACGCGAGGGAGGTGGGCGAGAAGAGAGAAATTGAAGTAGAAGGGCACAAATTGAGTTAAATTCATTACGAAACAATTAGGGAAATTGATTTGCAACGGCAGACTATAGCAAACCGAAACGGCTTTGACACTGCTGTCGATAAATACAAGGATAGACGAGAGTGAGGTAGCAGTGGTTTGTCTCATATATTTAGAAATAAGGGGTGGTTGAAGGTGTAGTTGTATGGGTAAAGAATTTTTTTTAGTAAATCGCTTATTTCTTAACTATATACAAAATCAAGCTTATTAAAAAGAAATTTCAGTTTTTGGTGGTTTGTGTTTTCATAAAAGTTAAGGCTTTTAGTTAATTCTGAATAGTTGGCTCATTTTTCAACATGCATTCTGATGTCAGAAACCGGAAAACTCACATTTGGTTGCCGAGATCTTTAAAGAATAACATTTTGTTACAGACTGCAGAGTAGAGACATTTTTTACAGTGATAGCAACAGCAAGAAGATAACATATTTTGCGTGTGCTATTAAATATTTGGAGTTAGAGAATCTTAGGTTTCAGTGAAGTCAGTAATTTCATCACCTCAAAGTTTTTTGTTCAGAAACTTTCAGTGCAACGTAGGACTATAGATTTTTTAAAACGTGTTTCTGTGATTGAAAACGGAAGTCAATAAATGAGTTTTTTTTTTTGTCGAAAACTTAATACCTTGGTCTCTGGAACGTTATGTGCTTCCGTAAAGGGGTAAAGCCACCTGGACGTATTTAAAACCTCCTTTAAAGTCAACAAACTGAAATTGTAGACTTGCTTTGAAATATTTTTAGTTCCAGCTAAATGGCGCTTAAACCTACATGGTCTACGAAAATATGAGTTTTTGGAACCATCTGGTTAGTAGTTTCTGTGTTACCAGCTGATGATCTCGGATCTCAATGCGGTTGCAATGCAGAGGTGTGAAATAAATATCCGGTAATATTGTCGATGTAAAATTTTGAACTCTATCTCTGCAGTTGTGTTAGTTGCCGTCCAAATTTTATTTAAACTTTAGATCTACAAGTTCGACAATCGCGCTGTTGGTCGTCTTGTCGGCATTGATCAATACTGAGATTTGACGTTCCTAGGATTTTTGAATGAAGGCAAAGGTTGATAAAGACCGGTAAACTTTTTGGTTAAATATTGAATAATCATAGAAAGACTGAGTTGAAATTTCGAGTTTCTTTTGAACTCTTAAAAGTAAACCACTATATGAACTACCCTGTGTAGCAATTTGTAGGTGGGTGTGTGCATTGGATTACAACCGAGGAGCTCGCTACTCTCATTGACTCATACTAACGAATAAATATGTATGTATACGTATGTATGTGCACTAGCCACGAGGAAATGAAGGGACATACGTTGAAAAAGTAGCAATGGCGCAGTTAACGATTTCACCGCGTTGAAATGCAAATGAATGGAGTTAGACAAGTGGCAAAGATATATCACCGGATTTAGTGTTGACTTAACTCGACAAAACGTGGATAAGTATATACATATGTATGCATAGATGGTTGTGTATGGCCACCGCAAACGCGGAAAATCCAGCAGACAAACTCAATGAGGCAGCAACACACACAAAGAAAAGCTAATAAAACGCAACTGGGATAGTGAAATGGCAGGAAAAAAAGACAAACGCACGCCCCTCAATGGCCACTCTACAGCAAGTGCATGTCGTTGCGGCTGATTGTTGCTTTAAACAAACAATCAATGCTTATTGCACACACGCAGATACAAATAAAGGCCCTTGTAGCGCCATTAAAGCGAACGTAAATAATCTAAGACGCATTTAGCGCTACGCATTATTTCACATGCCATTTATCCAGCGAAATGAAATCCTTTTAAAAATAAGTCAGCTTAACGGTGAAGAAGTAACTCATGCGCCAAGCACAAAGCGCACAAACGGCTTTAGCGCTAACACAGACGCCCACACACACAGTGAAATATAAAATACTTACATACATAAGTATATGTATGTGTGTATATGCTGGCTTTAGTTTGAGCGCGTCTACAAATCTAAAATCATGAAATCGGTAAGCAAAAGAATCCAAGGAAATGGCGCTGACATATGTAGAGAGAAAAGGCGTAACACCAATGCACAGTAAAAGCACAACAACAATGCGGATATATTATTGCTTGCTGGAAATGTCAAAAGCAATACGAAGCATGGTAGCAAGTACACACTGAGCTGAAGAGTGAGCTCAGAGGTCACTTACATAAATCCTCGCAGTGGCGCTGAAGTGCAGCTGCCGGATATCGGTTGTAGCTACTACTTTTGCTTTGTCTCAGCTGACAGCAAGCGCAATGGCACAACCACACACATGTTTAAATACACATACATATGTTTACTATATGAGCATATATGGTAAATTTCAGCCAAAAAGAAAAACACTTGCAGCAACCACACATACACACATGTATTGTTTATATAAATATTTCCTCAACACTGTTTTTGCAAAGTCTTTGAAATGCCGCGTCTGTTTGGCTCGTCGCATGTCAATATTTTATGCCAATTGATCCTGAAAATAGCACAACAGCTAAAAGGTGCAGAACGTACATATGTACATTGAATACAACAATATACTTATGTACACTATGGTGGGTCACACACGACTTTTTTGAAAAATGCATACATATGTAAGTCTTTAGACACCTCTACGAAAATCTCTCCAAGTGTGAGCTCTTAATTGTAACGGAAAGATCCTCCCGCTAATAGTTTTCTAATATTTTATTAGCAGATAGGAAAATTCACATCTTTTCTTCCAACTACAGGAAAAAATATTTCATTCATATCATTGTCGGAAATTTAATACACTTCAATGGAAAGTACCATATTATATAAGATGATATTCATATCATTGGCCTCAACATCCGCGCCTTGTGTTCAGCTTTCTTTAGACTGAACAAGGAATCAAAGCAAATGAGTCTGGTAGTGAACGAGAGCTAGACGAAATATTTCCTGTCATCAAACAAACAGTCGTCGCATTCGCGACTTGGCACCCATGTCACTGTTGACAGTCGTAATTTTGAAGTCGTAGATAATTTCGTCTATCTTGGAACCAGCGTAAACACCCACAACAATGTCAGCCTCAAAATCCAACGCATAATAACTCTTATCATGTGATACTTCGGACTAAGTAGGCAGTTAAGAAGTTAAGTCCTTTCTCATCGAACAAAAACCGAACTCTATAAGTCACTCATTATTCTCGTCTTGCTATGTATATGGTTTAGAGGAGTGGACGAATTTTCGAGAGAAAGGTTCTGCGTAAGATTTATGGTCCTTTACGCGTTGGCAATTCGATGGAAAGATGAGCTGTACGAGTTAAACGACGACATTGACATAGTTCTGCGCATTAAAAGACAGCGGATGAAAACACTCCAGCTCTCAGAGAAAAATATCATTTTAAATTCCAAAGTCCCAAGTTTCGTAGGATATTTAATGCTCTACGAAAAATGGTACCTTTGTTTGTTGGCTTGTGACAATGGATATCTTGTAAGCGCTAAACCAAATCGAAGAATTATAAAATAGCATTTTGTAGAGCAGAAAATTTCCTACTTTACTATGAGTTTTGCGAAATTTCGTTTATACAGTGTTTGTTAAAAGTCAACATAAACATATTTCCTAATCTTCGAAGGGCACTTAGCCTTAAGCTATCAACTATCATTAGTTTACTAAAAATACTAGATCGCTCCTAAAGGAATTGCAAAAAATTTTGTTGACATAAGTATTTTATACTTTTATACACATTTGAAATTAAAACGTAAGTTGTGCTAACTCTTCCTGAGCCATAACATACTTCTTCATTTTCTCTGGTCCGAATACTAATTATATAACTTTCATCTTACGAGGAGCCACTGTTTCTGGTAGTTTCTCTAAACTTCTTTCTTATAATCGTTGAATTCTCACCAAGTTCTCGCCATAGTAAGGTCTACGTAATCAGAATGAGCACCGACTTTTATCTGGCTAAGCAGTTTTAACTCGCCAACTATTTTTACAGCTCTTCGGTAATAGAATCTGTTCTGATCATATAATATCAACTAACTGCTTTGCTTAGTCGCAAAAGTATTCACCTGGCCGCATTTCGAGGCAGATTATGGATGTGCTCAAGACTGTACACCGCTGGAGACCTACTGACCAAACGTTGTGACCTTCAGGACACTTAATACCATATATCTCTGACTAGCATTTAACGAGAGTCATATCTTATATCAGACAACTTAATAAGTTTGCTCTCTTTTGTTTAGTCACAGAAACTTATCCGAAAGATTGTTCTTGATACAACTATGTATCCACTCCGCAAAATGTGACTCAAAATTATATCAAGATTTCTTGTCACCCACGAAATTCTACTTTCGTAAGTACTTCTGTTGTAAAGTTTCTCTCGCATTAACATGATCTCTGAAATTGTCCACTTACGACGATTAATTATCCTCATCGAGCTGTCATCAACGTGTTTCTTGGTTAGTTATTCATCCAACTCTACAAAAGTGTTATGCATCGAAGGGATTTGGTGTTCTCTTATGAATAAGGTTTAATTTCGTTGCATCGGCTCAAACGTTACTTTCATATTGCTCGCTACCTCCAATATTAGTAAAATTATATCAGGCTATCAAGGAGGGTGCAGGTCTCTTTTAAAGTCTTCTATCTCATCAAAAGAGACCAGGGAGAGAGAGATCAAAATTTTCAAGGATATAATTAACTACAGAAATGAGATTTACATTCTATGAACTTTTCTGTAGATATTGGGTTGTCAAAAAAAATCTTGCGGTATTTTCGCTAGTTGGCGCTGAAAGCACGTAGTTCTAGTTTTATTCGTCGCATCGGGTCATGCTATACCTTTTTGGAAAGCTCATTTCACGCGCTAACACGTGTTTGATTGATTGTCGTTTCTTTTAAGTCGTTCGTGAGTTATAGCGTCGCAAACATGGAGCAAAATAAAGAGAAAATACGGCATATTTTACAGTACTACTACGATAAAGGCAAAAATGCATCTCAAGCCGCCAATAAAATTTGTGCAGTTCATGGACCCGATACAGTTTCATTTCCACCGCACAACGATGGTTTCAACGTTTTCGTTCTGGCGTAGAGGTGGTCGAAGATGCGCCACGCTCCGGAAGGCCTGTCGTCGAAAATTGCGATAAAATCGCTGAATTGGTCGAAAGAGACCGGCATAGTAGCAGCCGTAGCATCGGTCAAGAGCTGGGCATGAGTCATCAAAAATTCATTTCAATTTCAATAAAAAAAAATTCAATAAAAATACCGCAAGACTTTTTTGTCAACCCAATATTATGGATTGGTCTTATATTTTTGGACTGTTTATTGCTATTGCAAAGTCTTTTATATGTTTCTCCTAAACTTCCCGTTAATCTATAGGATGGAACTTCCTGAAGATAGTTCCTACATAATTTCTATAAGACTGAGCGGCACATAACATTTATCATTAATAATAAATTTAGTATCTCATTGTCTATGTTATTTTTTAGTTGCATCTTCGGACCACTGTACTCACAGGTAAAGAGTAAACTTGACAAATACCATTTCCGCTCAATCTCCTTTACACATCTGATATTATACGCTTGATAAGTGAAGCACACTGCTCGGCTGCCTTTCTACTTTAAATAACAAATCAGTTGCCATTAGCTGTAAAATTGTTGGTGTAAAAGAGCGTCTGGCTCCACGCATAACAGAAATGCCTTTCTGCATAAGAAACGCGTTGTTAAATATTCACATATGTATGTGCCTCGAGTGAATGGTTGCTTGGAAAGCTTGTAAGTTCCTAATATGTACATATGTATGTAGCCATACTAATAGATATGTATGTTTCTCCGTATATGTATATCGACTTGTAAATCTTAAATTCAGGCAATAAAATCGATAAGTGTTGCAAATGGTAATGTACTGAAGCATGTTTTAAATATTTCTGGTTTGAAACTATGACATACGTAGGTGGTAGTTAGACTATAATACCCATCCTTTATAAGGACCAATTTCCTCGATCATATTCTATGAAGGGAGTAACTGTATTAGTATTTATCCAAATTCGAAAATGGTCTTATTTAATGTCTTAAATATTTAAATCGTTTCGCAAACAAAGATAAAATCCTCAATACTTTTATCTGCCGGGGGCTCAAGGAAGTATTGACAAATGTCTGTTGAGGATAAAAACCAGGCAGCTAAAATTTGTGTGAATTGGATTACTGAAGATTCCTAACCAGTTCCTGCTGTACCAGGTGTAGGCTTTTTAAAAAATATAAAATTTTTTTTAAAGTTCGTAGCAGAAAAGTCTTTATAGGTGACCACAGAGCTGTCAGAGATTCTCGAAACATGCAAAAACATTATGAAATATTTTAAAAGGTCAAGGGGGTTAGAACCTTCTTGATATCTCCTTAGAAATTCAGTGGCCAACTTGATAGAGTTCCCATTATAGAATGCTTCAGTTCATTCATGCCAACTGGGCGAACGTGAACAGAATTTTAGCAACAAAGGACGGAAGTCGACGTATTATAAGGAGGCGTTTTTTACATGGCGGATACAAAACAAAGTGCAAAACCCGGGGCTGTTTCGCCTTCTCACTTTAGCTCGCCTTAAAACGGATGTTCTTTGGTTACCCAGAGGATACCGGAAGTCGTGAGCTGCTTGAGTCAGTTAATTCGTTTCTGGCCACTCTAAAGTGAATGACGATCAGCTGACTTTCCTTACTTACGTGAACTTTAACACATGACTCCATCCGAGAGTTGAAGAGGGAAGCCAGACGCATTTGCAGACAAAAAAAAGAGAGGCCGAAATGCGTGAGTACGAAGAGCTTCACAAGGTAGCCGACAGGGGTAATTACCGAAAATTCTACGAATAGATGCGGCGACTAACAGAAGGTTTCAAGACAGGAGCATTCTCTTGCAGAGCCCCCAAGGATGATCTAGTGACTGATGTCCAGAGAATATAAAAATTATGGAAGGAACACTTCTCCAGCCTGCTGATTGACAGTAAAACTATAACGCCAAGAAAAGGCGAACACGATTCCCCAATCGATGACGATGCAGCAGACGTTTCATTGCCCGATCATGAAGAAGTTCCAATAAAATTACCCGCCTGAAGAACAAAAAAGCGACGGGAGCAGTTGGATCGCCGGCCGAGCCATTCAAACACGGCGGCGAAGAACTGATGAGGATCACGCACCAGGCTCTTTATAGAATATGATCGGACGAAAGCATGCCCAACGATTGGAATTTAAGTCTGCTCTGCCCAATCCAAAAAAGGGAGACCCCACAATCTGCGCCAACTACCGTGAAATAAGCCTCCTTAATATCGCATATAAGGTTCTATCGAGCGTATTGTGTGAAAGATTAAAGCCCACCGTCTACAAACTGATTGAATCTTATCAGTGTGGCTTTAGACCTGGCAAATCAATAACTGACCAGATATTCGCCATGCGCCAAATCTTAAAAAAGACCCGTGAAAGGATAATCGACACACACCGCCTATTCGTCGATTTCAAAGCTTCTTTTGACAGCACGAAAAGTAGCTGTCGTTTGTCGCGATATCTGAATTTGTTATCCCCGCAAAAACTAATACGGCTGTCTAAACTGACGTTGAGCAACAAAAACATCTCCTTCAGGATCGAGAAAATTTCAAACCTATCGTGCGACTTGTTCAACCTGCTGCTGGAGAAAATAATTCGATCTGCAGAACTAAACCAAGAAGGTACCATCTTCTATAAGAGTGTACAGTTACTGGCGTATGCCAATGATATTGATATCATCGTCTTTCTCCAGACTGAACAAGGAAGCAAATGGGTCTGGAAGTGAACGAGGGCAAGCCGAAATATCACCTGACATCGAACAAATAGTCGTCGCACTCGCGACTAGGCTCCCACGTCACTCTTGACAGTCACAACTTCGAAGTTGTAGATAATTTCGTCTATCATGGAACCAGAATTAACAGCAACAACAACGTCAACCTCGAAATACAACGCAGATTTATAGCAGAAACAGCGAAGAACGTAAACCCGAATTAGCTGATACGACCTATCTTATGAGAGCGCAATGTAAGTGATCAGCCAACACCGCTTCTACCGCCCGCCGCTTTCTTTGCCGGATAAGGTAGATATCAACGTTATTTGGATTTTTCCCGTAGAAACGTGTCAGCTGATTGCTCTCTCACAACCCAGGGTTGCCAGTCTCGATATACTATAGTAAATATAAAAATTGTCTTCAATAAGTTTGAAATTTTCTTAAGCTAACTCAAAATCAGATTCGAATACTATTATTTATAAATATATAAACTTTTTAATAGTTTGATTTAAGTTTTGATATTTTGTATTATGAAAAATTATAATTGAAAATTAGATTTGTACAAAACTATACTTGTATATGCGTATTGAATCATGGCAACATTGTTCAAATGAAAACAAAACAAAATGGCTGATTTCTACGGGCAAAACTTTTGATAAATTTTTTTCACTTCGGGCGGTAACTAAGGAAGGGAGGAGAGAAATTCGTAGTTTCTGCTATAACTCTTGCCAACAGGTGCTACATACTTTAGGCTGAGTAGGCAATTGAGAGGTAAAGTAAAAGTAAAAACTAAATCTATAAGCCACCCATTATTCTCGTCCTGTTATATGGTGCAGAGGCATGGACGATGACAACATCTGATGAGTCGACGTTACGAGTTTTCGAGAGAAAGGATCTGCAAAATATTTATGGTTCATTGCGCGTTGGCGCATTCGACGGAACGATGAGCTGTATGAGAAAATAAAAAAAGTCTAGCGCGCTGTTGTTAACTCAGCTATAACCGCGTAGGCGGCTTCTACGCCAGTAAAGAAGAAGAAATTGTTTGTAGATGATTGCGAGAATGTTGAAACTGTTTTTAAAAATTTTAATTGACAAAATCAATGTACTATGCTATACTGTTGATATTTACTCTTAACTAAAATTTAATCCACAATCCGGAAGATGTACCCACAGCAGTTAGCTCAAAACTAACCTTTACTTATATATGTATATATATAGGTAGCGAATTTTATATAGCATAAAGTTGAGTTTTATTTAAACCTTGCAAATATTAATATGTAAGGAAGTCAGTTGGATAGGATATCAGAATATTGTGTGTCGCTCATTACTTGTATGTCGAACTCATTTAAAAATTAGAGTATCATCCTCAACTCCAACATCAGCCTCAATTTGATGCCTCAAGCGATGCCTTTGTCTTTTTACAAATAATGCGAAATTTAACAATAAGAACTGTCGAAACTCCTACTGAGGATAAAATTCCAAGTAACTAGTTGAAATGTCTAATAGTTTTAATTTGCTTGAATGGTGGAATAAAAACAAACAAAAAAATTTAAATTTTTACAGGGTTATACATATATATTTAAATGATCAGGATGACGAGACGATTTGAAGTGAAAATATATCCTGATGAAACTTGATACGCGCGTTCCGTGGCAAAAAAAAAAAATCGAGTTCGTAGATGAGCGTCAAACCTCTGTCACGTCCACAAAACGCCATTAACCGAAAATGCCTAAAATACCATAAACACTAAATTAAGATATAAAACTTTACTTAGGTACAGGCAATTGCAGTGGCAAGGGGCATTCGAGGGAATAGAATTTTGGAAAAGGTGGCGTGGCCCCGCCGCCTAATAAGGTTAATGTGCATATCTTATAAACCACTAAAGCTAGAACAACCAAATTCACCAAGCAAAAATATTATAAGATCTGCTAGCGGATGAAATCGGAATATACCCGGGTTCACTCCCCTTATAACGGTTCCGCTAAAAATAACAAAAATAACAACAACATAAATAATAAATAAACAACTAAATACGCCAGAGACATTAAATTTTACCTTCAAGATGGTATGACAGGCTTTTAATGGAGTCGGGGCAAAATCGGACAATGGACATTGCACAGCTAACTTTTAGGTCAAATCTCGAGGCCCGCCAGACCGATTTCAAGACAATTTAGTACGTGGCTTTTCTCTGACATTTTATGTTACAGTGTGAAAATGGGCGAAATCGGACCACGGCTACTCTTACTTCCCATATAATGCAATTTTAAATTCCTTTACTCTTACTTCCCATATAATGCAATTTTAAATTCCATTTGAAACTTTTACTTTCTAGTGTATAAATCAAGAATGAATTAATATATTAGGATAAAACTTCGAACAAATAGTGCATTTGGGGTCTGCCATCTTATGGCTAAAAATTGCTTAAATCGAACCAAAACTGTTCAAGCCCCTATATGAAATGTGTGGCCCCATATAGTTGACTTCTGACCGAAAATATCGGTAAAAGAAATTCAGAGAGTACCCTTTCCCCCTAGTAGTATGTCTCTGTGCTACAAGTAGGTTGGATCAGACCAATGCTTCCCTTAGCCCCATATATGACTGACTTTGTACTGCAAATATCCGCTAATATGTAAGTTATCCTAATAAAATTGAGAGAGCGTGTTTTTCAAATAACGGTGCACATATAACTAATACATAAGCCTTATGTACTTGAAGTTATTTTCCTGGCTTTAATCCTTGCAAGTTGCAAAAGTGCAAAATGTTCGGTTATATCCGAACTTAGCCTTCTTTACTTGTTATGGAATGTACATATTTATTACTTTTTAATTTGAAGTATATTATTGTTTTTTTGAATGTTATTAAAATCATTAAACTATGTATTTATAAATATGTGTCACGTTTTTGTTATTTCTGTTTGAAACACATCCATAGGTAAATGCTGACGCAGATGTTTTTACTAATTTTTGTAATTGAGAGCATCGTATTTTACCCCTCTATGTTTACAAATGAGAAAAACCTAAATCCTTTGAATATTTTGGTAAAACAACCAAACTGAAAAATATCAGAAATCATGTATTTATATAAATACATTCGTTAAATGGAACTGCAGTATTTCTAAGGAAAGTGTATACTATGTTTAAAAGTATATTTTCCTTTGTATATATGTAGATATATAAAATTTCCTTGCATATGCACGTATATATTAAAGCCCACAACATGAGAAAAGTTTGCCCAATTGTAACTAAAATGAATTTTTAAAACTGGCATCACCACCATCAACTGTTCTATCATATATACAGTAGTGTAAACAAAATACTAACAACCATAAGGTATTATAAAGTTTTAAAAATCAGTGTTTTCTTATTAAATTAAAATTGTTTTCAGAACAAGTATAGTTTATATAATTTTTTTCCTGACTGTATCAGAATCATCCTCCATACAAAGATAAAAAACACAAATATTAATTCGAAACTCTAAAACCTGCAATATATTTCTACCTATTATTGATCACTCACACATTCTGCTCTTTAATTTGTGTACAAAGTCAGTATTACCGCAGGTATTCTGCTTGAGATAAAGGGATGCCCAACTTATTCTAGTGTGAAAATTAATACTAATTTACACCACATTACAAAACCTTTTATGAAATATATTTAAATTTCGCATTTTCTTTAATTTTCATTGTTTTAAATTTTTTTAGGCGATCTCGAACGGCGGCAACAAATCTCTCCGTTCATACATATTTTTGGTATAATTTCGATCTGGCCATTCCAGTCATTCCAATTGCAAAACATCAAAACCTACCAGATCCAGTCAACTATCAAAGTTTCGTAGGTGAAGCGGTTCTCAAATTTCGAGTGACAGGAGAGTTAGGCATCACATTATCTCTGCATTCTGCGACGAACATTAAGTTTCGTGGGAATGTAATTGGTTTTTCGCAACTTTTTGTGCCCTTTCTGCCGTAAAACTTCACTTAAGTCAATCAAGCTTGTGGCTTACCCGCAGTCATACGTTCGTTCGATTCAAGCAGTCGTCGCAACGCTAGATAGATTGCTTGTACTGAATCAAATCAGTTGACGCAGGTCAGTACTTGAGTCGAACAGTAATGTTGTGTACGATCAACCCAATTTATTTAAATGTGTTTACGGCACGAGTGTTTGATCTGACTTAATCATAATCATTGCGGGTCTCTGCTAGGCATTAAGGAAAGATATTGGCCTTAATTTCTCTCCCGAGCATAACTTTTCAGCATTATATTGTTGACTTGATTTGAAGAGGTTTTCGGTATTCGGAGATTCTGAAATGGTCATGGTACTGATTTGATTTGCAGTTTTCTGGAAAAAATTTTCGAGATACATTTGCATGGAATTTGGAAATTTTGAAACAGTTTTACATTTGCGATATCAAGGACCACTCCTTTTCCCGTATTGAGGTTCTTTTTTCAATTTAGTACTTGTTGGATGTCGAATTATAATCTTGAATAATTATGACATTATTGACACTCCATGACTTCAAAATGTATTACAATCATAAGTTACTTTCAATTTTCTATTCTCATCTCATACCGAAAGTTATTGTCTATTACTCTCAATTCGACAAAACAACTAACCCTTCTAATTTCCCTTAAAGTTGTATTAAAACCAACTGCTTACAAAATGGCAAAAAGGCAAATTATTTCTGTCTAAAAACTATGTTTTGGGCAAACTTAAATTCCGATACAAACACGCCAACTATGTTTTACATTCCACGAAAATGAAACATAAACAAACCACAGCTGATGGGAGAGGACCAAGCGAAGCACACAAAATATGATATCCAAAGACAAAATGCCCCATGTCCCTTGCTAACAGTTGCCACAACAGCATTTCTGTGGTGTCGGCGTGTAAAGTTGCTATTGACGCCTCATATACCTTCACACACCTTAGGTGTGCAATACACACTGTGTATGCGTTAGCAACGCTAAATTCTAGTACAAACGTATGGCTGACATAAACAAATATTACCAAAAGCTGGAAGAGGAAAAAAGCCAAGAAAACGACCTAAAAAATGCTATGATCTAAACATAAAAGAGACTGTTCAGGGAATTTTCCGAAGGTATTACTAAGTTACTCCCACAACTAACGGTAAATGCTATCAGAAGGTAGAGGCAAGTGTATAAAATTTATGTGGTCGCACTGTAAGCACGTAAAATATGGATTGTAGGAGCGCATACCAAATAACCTCAATATACCTACATAGCAGCCTGTCTGCCAATAGTGGAAGGTATCCGAGAAGGCGGAGAAAGTGGCCAGTAGCCGCAGCAAACGAAAGTTAAACAATTTCGATTTAATACGGTCGCCGTTTGTTGGTTAAAAGCAACACGACGAGGTCTAATTCTGGCACAGTGGGTGGGGAAAGCCTGACGGCTGCAAATGTTTAGCTCCACTTTTTAATGGATAACCGACCAAATGTTTAATATAAAATGTGTTCTTTGAAATTAATAGCATTGGGCGGTGTTGAACCAGTTTCCGGTTTGAGTGGCAGCAAGGGTACAAGAATTGGTTGGAAAAGCAAGCATAGACACATGTAAGTATCGCTGGGTGTCTGTTTACTACCAGGTATGAGTTCTCAGTTCTTAAGCAAATCGAGTTTACTCAAAAATGCAGTGATATGCAAAGTGGCGATGTGGTTTTTGTGGAGTTTTTGTACTAAGGTTTTAGTAAAATTTGATTGGTCGATGCCAATTTTTGTAAAGAAATATTCTTGTCTTAAACAGAAATTAAATTTATTACGAATAAGCTTTTAGAACGAAGTGAGTAGTTAACCTGTGAATATCTGCGACAAGTCAGGGTTATTTTCTGTATATACAAATATTTTGATAATATCCCGATATTCAAACTGCTGGTGAGGTTCCCACCATCTCGAAATTGGCCAGTTAGCTTTGAAGCATGGTTTAATGGGTGTCTCTGATGTTCTCTACAGACTTGTCAAAAAAATCGGTATATTCGAACTCGCTTATTGAAATCTACATATGTATGAATAAAATGCCATAATCAGGCATCAAAAAAAATATAAAAATTAAATTTAGTACCAAGAAAGTAGGCGGTGCCGTGCCCTTAAAGAGGGTTAGTGTATATATCTCCTAAGCCACTAAAGCCGAATCAGTCAGAAGAAGTTTTCTTGTTCCTTTCCCGCTCACTCCCCATATGCCGGCTTTTTAAAAACTGCTAAAAGTACCACAAATCAATAACAAATGCATTAAAGACATGAAGTTTTACTTCCGAGATGAATGATAGGAGCCGGTATTTGAAATTGGGTGTCATTGCTTGTATTAAGATGATCTCATATCTAAGGAACTACTGCACCTATTTCAATTGTTATCTTGACATTACAATGTCACTGGGTGTATACGCAAAATCGGACTGTGGTTATACTACTTAAAATCTAACACTACTTTATATACCATCAGATTCTTTCACTTTGCAGTATACAAATCAAGCACCAATGAATATAACGCGATAAAACTGAGCACGAATAGTGCCTTATAGATGTGTTCTCTTATGAGCGAGACTTGTCAACATCGGACTACAAGGAGCGTTCCAAAGTAAACAGGACTTTTTGAAACTAGGGCCCCCTGGTGGCGCCATCTATGTATATGTCGACTGGTGCGTTAGAGTCTGCTATCTTCATCGATTCATTCAATAACATTTAGCCCATTAACCACTCCCCGTATTCACCTGATATGGCACCGTGCGACTTCTTCGATTTAGGAAAAATGCATTTGCCCATGAAAGAAAAGCGTTATGCAGACGTAGAGGCCCACATTCAAAAGCATTGCCCCGGCATACTGGCGGCCATACCGGCCAACGAGCTGAAACACCCAAACAAAATAAATTGATTTTACCGAAAAAACCATTTGTTCTGTTTTTTTTTTAAGTCCTGTTTACTTTGGAACGCACCTGTATATCTGTTCAAGCCTCCATACTGTGTCCCTGAAGCACAAGTTTTGTCCGATTTCTGTCAATAATGCGCCTACCATTTCCGAAGCAGACGTCTTATATCAGTTAAATACATATGTTAAAACAATCATCTAATTATGGCCCAGATATGATTCCCTCATGCTTTCTTAAATGCCAAATATATAGTACATATGTATATACCAACCTCTAACAAAACAATTTAATTCATCTCTAATGCAAGACTTATTTCCATCCATATGGAAAAGTCATTTATAATTCCTCTTACATAAGAGCGGATTTAGGTCATCTTTTGAAAACTATAGGTTGTCTGCAATACCTAAACTTTTTGAAGCAATTATAACAGACGACATAACCTTCCGGATCTCTCCACTAATTTCTTGTTCTCAGCACGGGTTTTGTAAAGGGAAATCAATTTATTTACTTTTAACTAATTTGCTTGAATTTGTATCACATGTTTAAACGGACTTTAGGGAAAATAAGAATACTAATGTTATATACACAGATTTTAGTAAAGCTTTTGATAAAGTAAACCATTCAATTCTTATGAATAAACTTGATCTTCTTGGTTTTCAATCAATATTTCTAAAATGGGTTGTTTTTATCTTAGTAATAGAATTCAACAAGTCATATTTAACGATACTTTTTCTGACATTATCAACGTTTCTTCAGGCGTTCCTCAATGTAGCCATCTTGGTCCAATTCTGTTCTTGTTATTTATTAATGACATATCATTTGTTGTTAAGTTTTCTTAAGTTTTTTTATATGCTGACGATGTAAAACGTTTTAAAACATATGCTTCAAACAGCGAAAGATGTCAGTTGCAAACAGACTGAAACAACATAGTTTCTTGGTGTGTGTGTGCCATTGAACCTTAAAAAATGTAAAACGATGTGCTTTTCACGTAGAGTTGTAGACCCTACTTCATACGCAATACAAAACTTTAGGTTGGAGCAAGTATGCAGTTTTGTTGATCTGGAAGTAACTATGGACCCCAAACTCAATTTTAATCTTCCACGGTGTTTAAAGCTAAAGGCTCTCTTAGTTTTATTAAACGTTGGGCTAAAGAATTTAGAGATCCGCTTACCACAATAATTCTTTTTACATCTCTGGCGAGGCCTATATTAGAGTATGCTTCTGTGGTTTGGAACCCTAATTACCCAGTCCATTCGGATAAGTTAGAGTCCGTTCAAAAGCAATTTTTACTTTTTGTCTTAAATCATTTGCATTAGGATTCCAGTTTAAAACTTCCCCCTTACCCTAACCGTTTAAAACTTATAAACCTCCCGACACTCGCTAGTAGGAGGGAGATGCTTGGTATAATATTTCTTGTAAAACTCATGAATGGGTCAGTCTGTAGCCCATCTCTCTTATCTGATATTAATTTTAACGTTCCCGCTCGCTCTACCAGGCAGCTTAGACCCCTACTTTTAAAATTTTCTAGAACAAATTTTAAGTTAAACGAATCATTCCGCCGTATATGCCATAATAATAATAAACTTTAATCTAATTCTTAATTTTGGCTGTTGAAATTTTTGTTTCTGCAGCTGAGCAGCTTAAGATCGCAACGCTTAAAACTCTTTTGTCTTTTATGACTCGGCTAATTCCGCTCGTTCGCGGATTGCGCCCCTCGCGTCGATTGGGCGGGAGAAGGATAATCGTTGGGTATTATTATTTGTTGTAGAACAAATTCTGAAAATCTACTAGGAATTTTAATGAAAAGTATCTCGAGTTTTGTCAACTTTTAAAGTTTATTTCGTAATTCTATGTCAGCGCCATCTATCGAATATTTCTATTTAATACAAGTATCGAACACATATTGCACGGAGGAAAATATAACAGATTTATTTATATATTTTGTAAAGAAGTATAATTTAATATTACTAAAAATTGTAGCCTAAAGGTTATGGTCTGTATTTTAGAATAGCTCTTTCATATTCGGGAAAGTACTCAATTAGCATGTGAATAAACTTATTTAATTTATTTTTTCTCTAATATATTAAATCATGTCATCTTACATATGTCAGCACTTAACTTACCCTTCAACACATCATGAATACGGATATTCTTGCTTCTGTTAACAGTTATTCACAAATCGACAAATTTCTATAAATTTCGAGTCGGAAAATACGGATATATGCTATGCTGACGTAGAGTTAACATTGAATGAATATATTTAAAACTTAAAAGTGAGGCAAATGTTAGCAGGTGTCAGTCAGCTCCAAACAGAACGCATGAGCTTCGGCGGCTTGAGTGGCTAAGGTTGTGCAGATTACATATATTGGTAGCCGGAAAATCAACTTTTTGTTTACTTAGACTGTGGTGGATATGTGTGTAGCTCTCTCAGCATTTAAGCAAATTATGGAAATTAAATATTCAAATTCGTAAATGCATATTTCCCCTCTTCTTTCTTCACTTTTGCACTCTGCATATTTGTTGATTGCGAAATTGTGTCGGGTGTGACAGCTGCAACCAATTGATATTCACGCGAGTTCTCTAACCAAATGCAAGTCGACTATTTGCTTCAGCATAACTGTTGAATTATTTATACGCATTTGCTGCAGCTAATTAAATTAAGTTGCTATTTGCATGTTTAATATTAATATTTTACTCTTTGGTAATTGATAAGTTGGATTTCGTATGCTTTTCGATTGCTGACTAACGTTTGTAAGTTGTGCAGAATTCGCAGAAACCTTTAGTTCTTTGGCTTACCGTACATTTGCGCTTCCCTTTTCATTTAGATTGCTGAAATCACTGCTAATACTTTAGTGTTAAAACAAGAATTCTTAGTAATGAATATAGGTTAAGCAAGGTATGAATTGAAGCACTTAGATAAATTTGTAGATGCGAGAAGTTATACAAATTTTCGATTCATCTTACTTGAAATTACGAGGGTAGTAAAATAATTAGAGAAAGAAAAATGGGTCGATGATGCGTTTCTGGCTTTGAAGAAAACTCACGGAGTGAAATCAGAAAGAACAATTTTATGCACTGTATGGTGACTCTTGTTCTTCGACTGCCCCCGCGAAAATATGTTTTATTGATGAGCTACATCCATTATATTTTAATTAAAATATCCAACATTTATTACGTTAAAAAATTATTAGACATTTAATATGCGGAGAAACAATTTAAATCTCTGTATACTCTTGCAACATATTGGTACAAAGAATAGTAGTTTTGTTCACCTAACAGTTGTACGTTTCATCTTAAACTAATCGAGATAGATATGGAGTTATGAATATATATTAGGTTGTCAAAAAAGTCTTGCGGTATTTGCGCTAGTTGGCGCTGAAAGCGCGTAGTTCTAGTTTTATTCGTCGCATCCTTTTTGGAAAGCTCATTTCACGCGCTAACACGTGTTTGATTGACTATCGTTACTTTTAAGTCGTTCGTGAGTTATAGCGTCGCAAACAAAATAAAGAGAAAATACGGCATATTTTACAGTACTACTACGATAAAGGCAAAAATGCATCTCAAGCCGCCAATAAAATTTGTGCAGTTTATGGACCCGATACAGTTTCCATTTCCACTGCACAACGTTGGTTTCAACGTTTTCGTTCTGGTGTAGAGGTGGTCGAAGATGCGCCACGCTCCGGAAGGCCTGTCGTCGAAAATTGCGATAAAATAGCTGAATTGGTCGAAAGAGACC